>NC_000083.6:52617497-52854997 GCF_000001635.26 Mus musculus
TCCTATGTTCCTTATGCTATTTCCTCCAGTGTCAGTGTCTTGTCTAACTATATAATACCATATCTCATCCATAAAACTATTGAGACAATTTACTTACATATCCCAGTTTTAACTGATTTGACACACATACATTTCTGTATGTGTTTAGTTTTGTGTTTTTTATCTTGTCTGTGTATCCTTAAGCTGGGAACTACACTCACACTGCAGAACGATTTCCCCGCATAAACTTCTCATCCTACTTCTTCTTTTATAGCCAGAGCCACCTCTTTTTTAAACCCATGACAATTACTACTCTGGATTCCTGTACTCTGTAATTTTGTGATGGCACAAGCCTTATATAATAAATGCTTTTGAAGTAGCTACTTTCATTCAACATCAATCCTTTTAGATTCATTCATACAAGCTGATACATAGTTCATTCCACTTTATTGCTGGTTAGTAGCCTTGCCATTCATCTTTGCTCCATTTTCCCACTTTCTGTTTGTATGCAATGGGTTGCAAGGAACTGCAGCTCCACAGGGTTAAGAGGGAGGGCTAGGTTTCAAATGTTGAACACCCCTCCCCACAATGAGCTGAAAGACCTTTACAATGATGACATGTCCTGCCTTACCCCCAGTGTTTGACATGGCAATGATTTTCAAATAGAAAAGATGAGAAGTAAGAGCTTTTTGCAAGTTATTCAGAGAACGTAACTCATTAACAAGCTTTCTCTGGAAAAGCTGCTCAACCTATTGAATTCTCATCTCCAAATGAAAACAAAACAATTAAGTATAATTATAAAATCAAAGGGGTTTCTATTATCTCAGTCTGCTTTTAAAGTATCCTCCAACACCTGAGGGGCCTAGCACAACCTCTGCCTCCTCATGTTGCTCCATCCCTCCCCAACTCAAGCAATTCTGGAATAATCTCCTTTACACATGCAGCTGTGGGTCAGATTTCCTTTGATGAATTAATTTTGTGATTGAAAGAAAATATACAAACATTAGAGCTATTGCCTCAAATTTATATGACTGAATGAGAAAGCTCACAACAAAATTTATTCAAACCCATTTTTCCAGAAATGGCTCCTTCCTTGTATTCAAATGAATTCTGGGTAAGATTCAGTAGCATTTCTGATCAGTGACTTGTAATTGAAAGAATTTTTCATTTTTTTATTAGATATTCTCTTTATTTACATTTCAAATGTGATCCCCTTTCTTGGTTTCCCCTCCGAAAGTCCCCTATCCCCTCCCCCTCCTCCTGCTCCCCAACCTACCCACTCCCATTCCAGGCCTTGGCATTCCCCTATACTGGGGCATAGAGCCTTCACAGGACCAAGGGCCTCTCCTCCCATTGATGACCAACTAGGCCATTCTTTGCTACATATGCAGCAAGAACCATGAGTTCCACCATGTGTTTTCTCTGATTGGTGTTTTAGTCCCTGGGAGCTCTGGGGGTACTGGTTAGTTCATATTGCTGTTCCTCCTATGGGTCTGCAACACCCTTCAGCTCCTTGGGTACTTTCTCTAGCTCCTTCATTGGGAACCCCACTTCTGTATTTGTCAGGCACTGGCAGAGCCTCTTAGGAGAGAGCTTTATCAGGCTCCTGTCAGCTAGCTCTTGCTGGCATCTGCAATAGTGTCTGGGTTTGGTGGTTGTTTATGGGATGTGTCCCGAAGTGGGGCAGTCTCTGCATGGTGATTCCTTCAGTCTCTGCTCTGAACTTTGTCTCTGAAACTCCTTCCATGGGTATTTTGTTCCCCCTTCTAAGAAGGATCGAAGTATGCACACATTGGTCTTCCTTCTTCTTGAATTTCATGTGTTTTGAAAATTGTATCATGGGTATTCTGAGCTTCCATCAATGGCTTGTGCTGCAATATCAAGAATTGACAAATTGGACCTCATAAAACTGCAAAGCTTTTGTAAGGCACAGGACACTGTCAATAAGACAAAAAGGACACCAACAGATTGGGAAAAGATCTTTACCAATCCTAAATCCAATAGGGGCTAATATCCAATATATGCAAAGAACTTAAGAAGTTAGACTCCAGAAAACCAAATAACCTTATTAAAAATGGGGTACAGAGCTTAACAAAGAATTCTCAACTGAGGAATACTGAATGGCTGAGAAGCAGCTAAAGAAATGTTCAACATCCTTAATCATCAGGGAAATGAAAATCAATACAACCCTGAGATTCCACCTCAAACCAGTCAGAATGGCTAAGATAAAAACTCAGGTGACAGCAGATGCTGGCAAGGATGTGGAGAAAGAGGAACACTTCTCCATTGTTGGTGGGATTGCAAGCTTGAACAACCACTCTGGAAATCAGTCTGGCAGTTCCTCAGAAAATTGGACATAGTACTACCAGCAATACCATTTTTGGGCATATATCCAGAAGATGCTCCAACTTGTAATAAGGACAAATGCTCTACTATGTTCATAGAAGCCTTATTTATAATAGCCAGAAGCTGGAAAGAACCCAGATGTCCCTCAACAGAGGAATAGATACAGAAAATGTGGTACATTTACACAATGGAGTACTATGCAGCTATTAAAAACAATGAATTTATGAAATTCTTAGACAAATGGATGGATCTGGAGGATATCATCTTAAGTGAGATAACCAAACCACAAGAGAACACACATGATATGCACTCACTGATAAGTGAATATTAGCCCAGAAGATCTTTTCATTTCTATAGTTATAAAAAGAAACCAAGTTAGTTAATAGAGCTTCAGTGTCCAGTAATGTGGTAGTTTCTACTTGTATCTGGCATGGAAGTGGTCGGCGTGTCTAAGAGACCTGGACATTATCAACTCTATGTTAACTATAGAGTTTCAGTCTAATCTGTGATGATCCTGGCTATAGGAGGAGAAACTTGGAGTAGAGAAGTTCTTAGTGGAAGTGGACTGATGGTAAAATGTCATTGGCATTCATTCCTCATAGAGCTGACAGGGTCATTCTGCATGACGACCACTGGGATCTGGTGACATGACTGCTGTACCATCTTAATTTCTACATTCTAAGATTAAGGAATTATCTTTGGGGTCATGAAAAGTGATTCCATATTGATGATGTTCTTTGATTTTTAAGACTTTATCCTTCACACAAGCCTACAGAAAAACACAGATATAGAAAAACACACAAGATCTTGCACACTCAGGTGTGCAGGCATGAATGTGCATGCTCATGCACGTGCACACACACACACACACTTTCACACTCATACCCACACTGACAGGTACACATGCACAAGAACATGCAAACATGGCACTTCTTCATAGCATTTCTTACTTATCTTCTTCCCTTGACTTAGTTGATCATGCTCATCTCTAGGACTCATTACACATTCTTCTACTTAGTTTTAATTGTCAACTTGACACAGTTTTAAGGTCATCTGAGAGGAAAGCTGTAGATGAAGAATTGCCTAGATGAGATTGGCCTGTGACCATGTCTGTGGGGGATTGTTTGATATTAATTACTATGGCAGTACCCATCTCACTGTAACTGGTACCACCCCTGTAAACAGGTAGGCCAAGGCTGAATAAGAAAGTTAGCTGTATCTAAAACAGTGAGCATGTCAGCAAGCAGTATTCCTCTATGGGTTCTGCTTTAAGTTACTACTTTTACGTTCCTACACTGACTTTCTTCAATGATGAATGTGACTTGGAAATGTAACCTCAAATAAACCGTTTTACCATTGATTGGTCCTAGAAACCTGACTGGGAATAAAGAAAGGACGGACACATAGACGAGCATACAGAAAAGTTAGGGGCAGGTGGGCTGTGCTCAATCTGATGGAGCTGCACCCACTACTCAACAACTGAGAAACTCAGTGTGTTTATTATGTACAGCTGAAGGAGGAGAAGTTAGCTGGTCTCCATAGGAGATATCTATAGGGGATCAGTCTCAGGTTGCAATCATCAGGGAAGAAATTGTAGTGTCATACACATTGGCCAGTCACTTGTCAACTCCTGTACTTACACACACTGTCAACATTTGTCATTCCTCTGAGATTCACCACAGGCTTTGCCAAATTCTTATGGGTACAAGGTCATGGCCATGTCAAACATCCACATCCACTCAGGACTCATCTCTTCTTTATACATCACTCAGGGTGCCCTTTACTCCTCAAACCCTTTTCTACTTCTAAGTTACTATTCATCTGAGGACTTTAGCTCAGCAACAGAAAATAACTAGAGCACACATCCTCAGGACAGCCGGGTTACATCTCCAGCTCCTTCCAAAGATATAACTTCAGCGTGGTTGGGATCATTGTTGGTCAGAATCTTTGAAATGTGAAATGTGAATCAGGAAGACCTTCCTGTTCTTTTTTAGATCATGCTCAACATCACAATCTCTCTTTACATCTCTGCTGTGTTTCTTGTGAGCAACAGGATGACCCGAGTCCTGGGTTTCACACTGGTTTCCAAAAACTTCCAGAGGACATTCTTCAAATGTTTCATTGAAGAAATGCTAGATGAGCTTGAGACAAGAACTAAGACCAATTTACTTCATAAAATCTTCCTCCTTAAATCGTCATTGCCAGTCTTTTACAAGCCTTCAATGAAGGGTTAAGAGCATAAAAACTGGTTGTGTTGTTGTTGTTACTTTAAATATTTTAATGATTTATTTATTGTGTTTTTATGTGCACTAGTGTTTTGCCTGCAAGAATTTTGTAGACATTTATGAGCTACCACATGGATGCTAGGAATTGAAACTGGGTCCTCAGGGAAAGCAGACAGTAGTGCTCTTAATGACTGAGCCATTTCTTCAGTCCTAAAACTGGGGTTTGCTTAGCTCATTTGACTATGTTGTGTTGACTCTTGTCTCCCTGTCTTAGGTTTCTGTTGCTGTGATATGGCAAACAAAACAGATTTAGAGAGTGAGAGTGTTTATTTGACTTACAGGACACCGTCCATGATGGAGGTAAGTCAAGGCAGGAACTCAGTGCAGGAATGTGGAAGAGGAAAGATCTCCACAGAACTCTGCTTACTGCATTGCTTCTCAACTCACATTTTGCCTTCTTATATGGCTAAGGCCTACCTATCTAGGGGTGGTTCCACCCCCAGTGGGCTCGTCCATCAATTAGCCATCAAAAGAAATGCACTCACACATGCCCACAGGAGGCAAATTTTCAGTTGAGGCTCCCTCTTCCCAGGTGTGTCAAATTGGCATTAAAACTAACTAGTTAAAATGTGGAGACATTAAAATCTGCTATGATAGGACTTTGACAGAATTGGAAACTAGGGTGTATCATTTTATTATTATATTACATAAAAACTCACTTCAGTTTTATTACTGGTGAGATTGTAGCAATGTTTTATTATTAAAACATTACACAATTTCTCATATGTTTTCCCCATGCACTCTACTGGCTTGAGAAGGAACCAGATATGTTCCTGTTTTAAGCCTTTCAGAAGCCCCAAAATCATGGGATCCTACCTTATAAACTCTAGGGAATACTTTCTCTTATGAAGAAATGTAAGACTTAAGAAAATAAAATCTCCCCTTTAATTTCTCAGAGACTTCCTCACTGGCTTAGAGTTTTGTTGGTTGAATTATGTCCCTGGAGAATACAGCTCGTATTTTGCTGTTAGATTCTTATCCTTGCGTATCTATTTCTCAGTGGTTGGGGATAAAAAGTAAAAGTATTTTTAGTAAAACAAAACCACAAATGGATGGCCCTTGATTACAATTTGTTTTTCAAGTTGTTATATGTTAAGGGCTAATGTAAATAATAGAGATATGTCATTTTTTTCCTTTCCTTAATATGCAAGTAGATTCTTAATAGCTTGAATTTATGAATAAATGAATGTATCAAGAGTCAGACTCCATGAGTGACAGCTCTTCTTCTCTGATTACTAGAGCTACTTGGACCATTTTTTAAGGCATTTTTTATTAGATATTTTCTTCATTTACATGGACCATTTTCTGTGTATTTTTAAGTCACTGCCATGACATGGTATGAAGGAAGGAGGGAGATAGACATGTTTATTACTTCCACTATCAGGTTTGTAAATAAAATATGAACTATATCATCAACTCAGAGCAAAGCATGGCCATTGGCTTCTGACAAACTGTGAGGCTGAGATTTTGCAAACTAGAAGAACACACATTCCATGTAGTTTTGATAGCTGAGCGCTGAGTTAGCTGGTTGAGTTAGCTGGTTTGATAGCTGAGCGCTGAGTTAGCTGGTTGCTTTTTCTCTGTGATCAGCTGTCAAGGAACTTCACCTTGTGCTGGGATAGGGATTTGGTAGTGTTTGCACTCAGTGTGTGACAGTAGGAAGTCTTTTCTCAATGTGAGTGAGTAGGTGTGGGGAAGGCTTCTCATCTCTGTTGATAGTCACTGTCAAAGGATTTGCTGATTGTGACATTAAAGAAACCTATGACTTTGCAGTAATGGGAGTATCACTACTACCGTCCTTAGTCAGGCAATTTAAAGAAAGAAAAATATTTGTAAAAGAGTAAAAGATGTTAGCACCCAGATCAAAATTAAAACTCTAGTGCCTAGAGAAAATTAAAATTCTATTATTTAGATTAAAACTAAATTAAAAACACAATTAAAATTAAAATTCTAGCACCTCCATTAAAATTAAAATTCTACCATATTGATCAAAACTAAAATCCTAGTATCTCGATTAAAACTCCAGTTCTAGGCATTAGGTTAAAATAAAACTAAGTACCCAGCCTATAAATTTACTTTTGGTACTATATGCAGTTTGGATAAAGAGGCGTGTCTTTAAAAAACAATCACTATGAAATAATTTTATTCTTTATTTTTATTACTTTTTCTATATTGCCTATCTTTCTCACCAGAATTTAGACATTTTGAAAACAATTTTGGATTTTTATTGATGGTTCCTACAATGCCTTAGAAAGCACCAAATACACAGGGGACACACAAACACCTGTTGAATGTCCTTAGCTTGTTTTGATTTGCCTCGCTAGAAGTTTTCAAAATCTACATAGCTACTTGTGTCAGAATCTCTTGTTAGTGTCTTTGTCACTGACACTATCCTCATTGCCAGCATCTCTCCTCTCGCTTAGAGATTTCTTATACAATCTTATTACATTAAAACCATACTACAAGCTTGTAGAGTGTAATCCTCATTTTCTTTATTTCTTTTTCTTTTTCTTTTTCTTTTTCTTCTTCTTCTTCTTCTTCTTCTTCTTCTTCTTCTTCTTCTTCTTCTTCTTCTTCTTCTTCTTCTTCTTCTTCTTCTTCTTCTTCTTTTTTTGGTTTTTCAAGACAGGGTTTCTCTGTAGCCCTGGCTGTCCTGGAACTCACTTTGTAGACCAGGCTGGCCTCGAACTCAGAAATCTGCCTTCCAAGTGCTGGGATTAAAGGCGTGTGCCACCACGCCTGGCCTCATTTTTTTTTTTTTATAAATAAAGAATTTTAAGCTCCAAACCAGGAAGTATTTAAGCATTTGACTCATCTGAAAAAGGAACAGAATTAGAATTGTCTTATTGCATGGTTGGTCTTTTACTGTGGTTATGATAGGAAGCGACTTGCCACACCAATCCTTTTGGTTTAACAAGAATGATTTTTTTAAGGAAGGGTATCTAAGGATTGTGTCCAGAGCTTTGCACATGCCAAGTATATTCTCTCCCACAGACATGCCCCAGAATAACACTTCTGTTTGCTGCTGTTTTCTTTGCTCTTGTCTAATTGTTTAATTACTTGTACCTTTGGAGTTAGAAGATGTTGAAAGGGAAATAAGATGTTATTTGAGTCAGGTTAAGCAAGAAAATAAACACACGCGCACACACACACACACACACACACACACACACACACACCACACCACACACCAGAGCACACTTCACTTACACCACACACTACACAGAAGGGGGGTGAAGAGTGAGAGTGAGAGACCATATACCAACACAACAACCCTAAGCATAGAAACTTATTTCTAATTAGATGACTCTCCACCGTTGGTGAATTGCCTGACTTGTTGAAAGCTACATAGCCCCAGATTCCATCTTAGAACTTTTAAATCAGCATCTTTAAGATGGGCTCAGGCATCCGATTAAAGAAAACCAAGTTCTATGTTTTGTTTCTTATGCAAAACTGTTTTGAGACTCATGGCCTAAGTCTGGGAAGTGACGACTTGAAGTCCTGTTCTCCTGAGCAGTCGACATCATGCACACCTTTGGCAGAGCAGATGGGACAAAACTAATGGCTGTCTGGCCAACTCCCATGTCTTCCCAGCTGTATGCCATGATACTTGTTGAATATTTATTGTGTGTTGTATAATATGTGAGAACCTACACTTCCCCAAATGCAGAAAGATGAAAATAGTGCCAGCAATGGAGCTGCTTTAGTTTTCATTTAAACTAAAACACCAAAGTAGATACATTGTTTCTACCGTGCACTCAGCTACCTGGCCTTGTTGTCGTCGTCCGTCCCCCCCCCCCCTGCTCTCTCACCCCATGTTGCAGGAAGGTGGAGTACCACAAGAAGAGGAAACAGGATAAAATAGCAAAGTGCATGATCACAGATGTCCTGTGTGTTACTTGTCTGTTGTGATTTGTGAGGATGCTGGCTGATTTTCTGTTAGCTTTATATTAGCAAGGGTGAGCTGGGAAGAGAGAACCTAATTTAGGAACATGTCCCTATCACTGACTTGAGACATTTTCTTGATTGGTGATGCATATGGGAGCTTCCTGCCCTCGGTGAGTGGTTCCACCCCATGGCAGATTGTCTAGGGTTGTGTGAGATATCAGGCTGAGCAAGCCATGAGAAAGCAAACCTGTAAGCAATACTTCTCCATGGCTTCTGCTTTCAGTTCCTGTCTCCAAGTTCCTGTCTCAAGTTCCAATATTGATAGACTGTGATTGGGAATTGAAGAAATAAACTATTCTCCAAGTTGATATTTATATTGTCCCAGCAATAGAAAGCAAACTAGAACAGTGAGGAAGCAATGAATATTTTTAAAACTCAGTTTCTACATGAGTTCATTTAAAAACAAATAATTCTGTGCATAGATATGCTCAATTTTACTCTTATATTTTACATCTTTTCCTATTTATCCTTAAAGAAAATGAACATCTTTATTTTCTGGGGTATACCTGAGTGCTTGATCTTGGATCGTGGCATCCGTGCTTGTCCAGGTTCATGTCTGAATATTTCTGTACAATTCTTAATGATTTTTCCATCTCAGCTATTATCTAATGTCTCTATGTTTCCCAGTCATCTACAATGATGTTGTTTTCAGTCGTCAAGCAAGTTCATACCAAAGTGGTGATCCTGTAAAATTACAGTAAAGCTGAAAAATATTCTGTTATTTACTATTTTGGTTGCCCTGTCTATTATTTAGATAATTTGGCTACTCAAATACTTAACCTTGTGTTACAGTTTCCTATAGTATTCACGACATTAGCGGCCTACGAAAGTTTGTAGCTACCTAGAACCAATAGCTATTTCTAGGGCCTAGCCACACACACAAGTTTAGTGTTGTATTCTCAGAATGTATTTATGAGGTTAAATAATGTGTGACTATCTTTCTTTCACCACCATGACCACCCTTAACCAATTCATTATTTGAAGTATATATACCAATTTTCCCCTTCTATACCATTGGCTTACTGGAAAATTTGCATTCTTGGGGCAGCTTCAAGAGTTCTCCTCTGATTCCTTGACTTAAAACTTAAGAGAAACATTAAGACCAGAAACTACCTAATATTAGGTAATATTTTCTTTCATTTTCTCTCCAGATCACTTTCTAGCTCCATGAAATAGGTGTTTTCCCTTTGATCTGTGGTCTTTTAACATCTGATGTCTGTCTTCAGATCACAGAAAGCAGCTATGCAAAAACATTTGATCAGAACAGTTTTTTGCAAAACACAGTGCACTAGTTACTTGTCTGTTGGTGTGATAAAATACCATGACCAAAAACAACTTAACGAAGGAAGGAAGAGTTTATTGAGGCTTATGGTTCATAATAGGTAGGAATGGTGGGGCAGGCTTGGTGGCAAATAGATGAAGCAAGAGGCTACAAAGTCACATCTTCAAATGCAAACAGGAATCAGAAAGAGTAAACGGAAAGTGGTGTGAGACTATGAACTCTTGAAGCTGCCCGAGTAATGTAATTCCTCCAGCAAGGTCACAATACCTCCAAAAATAGCACCACCAATAGAGGCCAAGTACTTGACTCTCTGAACCTCTGAGGAACATTTATTACTCATATTCTCACTTACAGACATAATAGCCTCCTCAAGACTGTTGCCAAGATTCCACCAAAGGACATTATGAGTGTTGAAAATTGCGGGTCTTTGTCTTCGCAAGCTCACAATTCTGATTCTCTTCCATCGTTAGGGATGTGGAATGTAGCATGGGGCCAGTCAAGCTAGTAATAGTTGAGGATTTACTTTAACCATTCTAATGTGATCCTCCTTCCAGTTTTACAGGAGTATAATTTTGATTATTTTTCATTTTCTTAACATTAAGAATTTAATTGCTTTGTTTTCCCTGAGTTTATTCTTCTACTTATATCTTAAAATGTGTCTCTGAACTGAAGAGATTCACATTGGTTGGGTTCATAGTGCTTACTGTTCTTAAGGAGGGCCTGAGTTCAGTTCCTGGTCCCCACATCAGTGACTCACAACTGTCTGCAACTCCTGCCCCAGGGAATTTGATACCTTCTTCTGGAATCTATGGGCACACATATGTTATACACTGTATATAACACACACGTAAATAAAAATATTTTTAAAATATCTTGAAAAGAACCATATCCTTTATTTGACTTGCTTTGTTTCTGCCACATGACTTTAAGGATATCATTAGTAAAATGCGTTAACTCTTTTGAAAATGGAGTCTAGCATGTGAAATATTCTCATTAATAAACAGTGGAGACTCTGATAATGGAGAGATACACTCCACTTACATTCGTGTCTGTATAGTAAGTGTTTCTCCCAGATTTTCTTTCACTTTCTCTTTTGAATAGAAATGTTTGGATCTATCACAATTGTTAGTGAAGAAATGTGCCCCTTAGAAACAGCTTTGAATCCTTACAGATATTTGTTATGTAGAATCTTTCACAATTAGAGTATAATGTTCTATTGTTTTTGTTGTTTTCTTTTACTTTAATAGTGCATTTGACTTCTTTACCCTGCATGTCGTGCTCTGAGTTTTAAAGGACAAAAACTTTCTCATCTAAGCCCTGATAATTATGTCACCAACATACAATGATTTAGAATACCCCCTGAACATGCCTTCACTTCTCTAAGATGTCATGTAAAATAACTTCTGAAATTTTGTTGGTGATGATTTTTTTCTGTATTAATTTTATTTCAAATTAGTGTGTAAAATGACAACACATACTTTATGTGATGCTAAGTAGTTGATAGGCAATTTTAATGCTTCAATTTTATATAAGCTTGGTAGAAAATAAAGACTAATTATTGCATAAAGTTGAGTGTGCATTTCTTCACGGTTTCTGTAATGAAAGTTAGGTTGTCATCTTGATTTATCTGCTGATCATATTCTTATCCTATTAACTGTTAAGGCTGAACATAAACTGTGTCTACTAATAGTCTCTGTGACATTTGAAAAGGAGAAAGTATCTGTGATCTATTTACATTTCCATTTAAATTCAAGTCCAAGTTGTGGTATAGCACTTAGATTTAGTATTAAATCTTCTCTAACTACTAAATTCTCAGCCACTGGGAGTTTAGGCTCAATTCCTTATCTTCTTTAGAAACAATACCACCAAATGATATAAGTTTAAATTACGATGTCAGTACTTCACTTGAACTTGTCTACTGTGATGATTAACATTTTCGGAGAAAATGTATGCAGATGAGTTTGGAGTAAAATATTTGTACATGCTGATATTTCTCATTTTAGTCTACTTGGAGAGGCACAGCTGACCAGCACCTAGGCTTCCTGGTGTTTCTTGTGTCTGCTCTGTGGAAGAGTACTTGGAAAAATGTTTGACTTTAGTAACTGCCTTTGAGAATCGCAGGCTTTCTGCTAAGAGTTTTAATTCCTGAGAAGACCATTAAGATAACAGACATCTTAGAAGTGGCCTGCTCTCACAATAGTGACTAAGAGTTCTCTGCAGTAATTGTTTCTTTCTTTGTAAATTATCATTTTACAGACACGGTACAGTTTAAGTTCTACAAAGGAAGAACAGCAATAACAATAATGAGTGGGAGCAACAGCACAAGACTTGCTCAAGTATCAAATGGGGTCTGTGCCCTTCCTAATGTTGATAGAAAACATCACTTCATATCATCTAGTCTACACGTTTCATGTAGATATTAATATTCTTGATGATTAATTAAGTTTAATCTTATGAGTCTTATGAGGATCCTGTGGGCATCCTGTTTCTTGAGGCATGGCTTTTTTCTTCTTGTACCTCTCTGAGGTAGAAGTTTCTTGTCACCTGGAAAGTCAGAGAGAGAGAGAGAGGGAGTGGGGCTCTGGCTTTTATTTTTATCTTAGCAAGTGAAACAACTTACTGTGTGGCTGGTGTGACTGAGGAATGGGCTGAGTTTCAGTTATCCTGGTTCGGGTATCCAAATAAACAAACTATTGGTTTTAAGTATGTAATCTCTTTATGAATAAATCTGTTGTCTTCCTGCCTGGCCACGTTTATCCTGGTGATAAAGATTCTTCCTAATATGTGAGATTTATTCTGTAATATTCCAGGGACTCTTTGGAACCAGGCAATGAATGTGGGTAGAACACTACTCATAATTACCCCTTATCTGAGTACTTTAGCGAGGACCTCTGTCCTTAGTCCACACCCTGCAACAAACCGTTCTACATCTTCTCTTACTATACATACATATACATATACATACACACACACACAGACACACACACACACACACACACACACACACACACACATATATATATACTTTTCTCATGGTGAAACATAAGAAACTAATTTATAATGCTATTTACACTCTTCATTTTTGCTGGTTCAGAACTGTTTTTATTTCTCCCCAGGTCAGAGCAATAACCTTTATTAATCAGACTATTAGGTTTTATTGTCCACAGTTTTGAACCCAGGGCTTCTACATGGTAGGCAAATAATGCAACACCTAGCAGTATACTCTAGCTTCTTTCTGCATTTTACTTTCAGATAGAATATCATTCAGTTGGCCAGGATGGAGATATGGTATATGATTCACTGTAGTGTAAGATGGTTTTGAACTGTGATTTTCCTGTATTAACCACCTGGAGTATGTGGGAAAACAGGTGTGCACCAAGCCTGGCTGCATCTCAATCTAGTTCAACAAAACTTTAGAACATAAATTTAGATATTTGTTTGGATCTCAGGCCTTGTCTGCATCATGTGCTCTCCTATACGAAATATCCAGCCAGACAGTATGGAGACCTGCACACCCTTCGGTACCACAGTGATCATCCAAGTTGAAGGAAGAACACTGCAAGATTGGAAACAATGGAAACATCTAAAAACACTGTGGTATTATGGATACTGCTTGCTTTTAACATGCCAGATAACTTCTGTCTTGCTTTCCCCAGATTCGTTTGGAATTGTTTTCTCTCTTTAGTGTGAATAGAGAAGATGATAGGAAACTATGCTTCTTCCTGAAACAATGTAGGCATTTGGAGTATTGATGATATTGATGCCATTATTCTTGTCTCAGTTGGACTAGAGCAGACTGACTGACCTTAACACTGAACTTTAAGGAAGAGATGGGTTTACTTCCAGCAAATATCAAGCCTAACATCAAGTTGCCCATAACTTTGTTTTGTCTCTTTGTAGTTAAAGGGGTGCTGATATTTGTTGCTGACATGCTATCACTAAACTTAAAACTAGTAACATAATCATCTCATCTACACATGTTTTTCCCCAAAGTGCATTGCATCCTTGTGCTTATAAACAATAGATAGCTCTTCATTATTAAACTTGTAACCCGATCATTAGGAAAATTCCCATTTAAAAGCACAAAAGGAAAACCCTACTAAGGAAACAATGCGAAGATACCTGTCTCCAGCTAGACTGAACACAGGAAGGCTGAGCCTGGCTTGGCGCACCCTCAGATGGGAAGGCATACACATCACATGACTCAGACACCTCATTGGGCATTTGTAAGTGACTCTTCTACCTACACATAATGACTTTGTGGTTGCAAACACATTTCTATGAGAAGGCACATGACTGAGGATCCAGAAATAGTAAAGATTGACTGTAAAATGCTTTATATATGCGAAGCATTATTAGGTAGCATAAAAGAGTTGTCTTTTTTCTACCCTCATGAAATTCACAATTCTTGATGGAAATCAATCGCCAGCCTGTGCTTCCTTTTACTGTTAGTTATAGGCAAAAAAGTCTGTGTAGTGTTTTCTTATTATGTAAATACATGCTTATTAAGTATTTAGGTAAATGAATGAATGCATATGTAAGTATAAATGTATCATATGTGCATACCCAGCCATAGAGAGAACAAGAGGGCAAGCAGGAGCTAGCACAGGAACAGGGTTTACAGAAAAATATTCCCTTTTAGAATTAATGAATTTCCTAATCATTCATGTTTTAGTGTGATGGCCTGCTCTAAATTCTTCAAAATAAGTAAAATAGACAACTTCTTTTGCTTACCGATAATTACAATGAAAAGTTCTCTTAACGCTGTTGTAAAATGCAGTTAGTGGGAGACATTCATCTTCTGACATGGTTAATTCAGTTCTTGCCACACGTGTAGCTGCTGGATTTGAATTCATTAGGTATTATAAGAATGTGCTTTGCAGCACTGTTTTCTTCTGCTGAATATCAAAGTCAGTGGGACATTTTCTCAGTATATTACCAAATCCATTCCTTGTCCATTTATCACAATTAATTCATCAATTCATGCCATCCAATCATGTGAAATAACACAGGGAAATAAAGATAGCACTTGGTAACTTATTTCAGGACATTCTGAAATTAATTGTTAGTGAGATTTAGAAATGATTCTTCTTTGAAATAAGTTGTTGATTTATCTTACATTTCCTTCTCTGAGAATTTTTCATTGATGTATGTGTGGAAAACTGACACTGGCGGCCATTTCGTCTGGTCACTCCCTTTCAGATGGGAATCACTGAGAAAATTGACATTCTTTCAATCTCCTGCTTTTTAGGCTCTAGCTTAGTGTGTCAGCCATAAGCCTAATAGCTGCTCTTTCAAGTCACTAGTCTACGTAGTCGAAGATGAAGCTGGAATAGAAAGATGCATCTTGCTAGTCTTCAAGACATTTACAACATAGAATTACACCATAAGATTGACATGCCTGGGACACAGTGCAGAAAGGCAAGGTAATACAGAATCTTATTCCAGTGCTGTGAATGGACTGATGAGGGGGGCCTGCTTTGCAAGAAAAATGGTGAAGGGATAATTTAGCCTGCAGCTTGAACCCTGAGTGTGATCTTTTAAATAGGAAGGGAATGCATCTCTCAATCAGAATTAATATAGCAAGGCAAATTTGTGGAAGAAAATTTGGGGAAGTGATTTGGAGCTGTGCGATTCAGGCCCCACATGCCAGGTAATGTGGTGTCACAGTGATGAGTAGACTGTGGTGAGTGACTCCATTGAGTTTAGTGGATTAGGAGTGCTGAAACACTGGAGGGAAAAATAATTAATGAAGTATTGTGTGTATGTTGTCAAGGAGCCAGATGAGCAGGTAAATCTAACACACAAGATGATGGGCTGACTGTGACAAACTTTATTCCGAAAGCCTGTTTGTAGGGTGATGTCTTTCCGTTAGCTGAGAAACCTTTTGTTTCAAATTCTGAGTTTTTATATGCTATTTATTTTTGAAAAATGGTTAATTTTGTTTTGGTTTTACTTGTAATTTGGAGACTGTCTGCAGTATTAGTAAAATGAAACACATGTTATTAAGTTTTTAATAATGCAGGTAAATATTTCCTTAGCTCTGAAGTGATGATGATAGTAATTCAGTCTTTCCTGGTCAGTTAGGACCATATTTTATTAGCATGGGTCTGCATGTCAACATCAAGATTATCAGTTATCACACAACTTACCATCTCTAACAAGGCTGATTAATTGATTTAAGTGGAAATGCATGCTCATATTCTTTAATTTATCAGTAGTTTAATTTATTTCAATTATCCAGTATATAAATAAGTTTTGAACTGAACATGGCTGCCTGTTCTTATATTTCTTGCTTCTCCAGATAAAAGTTAGCTTGGGCACTCCGGGATGTGTAGAACCTTCATTGATGGTTTTTGAGCAAATTTCACAAGAGATAGTCAGGTAGTCAAACATGAAATATCTTTGCATATATTTTAGTGGATTTAACAGTTAAATAATGGTCCCACAAGCATTATAACCATTTTCCTAATTACTTTAAAAATACGATATTATATGCCGCTGTTTAAACAAAACTCTGGAGAAACATTGGAATGTTTGTTCTGAGATATGGAAATGTTAGGAAAAGAAGTTTGTATGAAGTTTAGAATCTATTGTCAGCCTGAGGCCATAGTGGTGGTGACAGTACAAATGGAAACCATGCTGATTTGTTGGTAGAGTCCATCGTCAGGAAATGGAAAGACTTCTAGCCCCAGACTCCCCATTAACATAGCCATTATTTATCAGGCATCCTTACTGAGAGTTTAGCCTCTTTCTTCTAAATTAATCTTCCTAACTTCCATAATTACAGGACACTCCTTATTTTCCCCTTCAAATAAATGTTTTATCCTGTTAGTCCCCACTTCTTTGGTCCCGACATTTCTCCTTTACTGTGCTGGTTTCTGTAACTACTTCAGATATGAGCTGGGAAATGTGGGTGAGAGACATATGTGGCATTTGTTTTTCTGGGTCTTCCTATGTGATCTTTTCTAGCAGCTTCCATTACCTGCAGACATCATTCTGAAATTGTCACGATTGCATTTTCCTTTACAGGTGAATAATATTCCACAGTGTATCCATACCTCTTTTTTTCCATTTTATGTTTGACAGCTGAAAGGCATTTAGATTGTTTCTATTTCCTAGCAACTGAGTGACAGTGAACGTGG
Source organism: Mus musculus (assembly GCF_000001635.26). Classification (NCBI taxonomy): domain Eukaryota; kingdom Metazoa; phylum Chordata; class Mammalia; order Rodentia; family Muridae; genus Mus; species Mus musculus. Next base: position 52,634,483 of record NC_000083.6, read on the forward strand.
CTCAGCAAGTATCTCTGGAGTAGGCTGTCAAATCCACTGGGCACATGCCAAGGAGAAGTATAGCTTGGCCACATGATAAATTTACTCTTAGCTTTTCGAGACTTCTCTCCCTGATATCCAGCAATTTTTTTTATTATTTCCATTTTTATTGGAGTGAGATGAAAGCTTAAAAAATTTTGATTTACCTAACTGCTAGAGACAATGAACTTTTTTGGGGGAGGGGGATATTCCTTAGCCACTTTTAATTTCTGTACTTCTGGCTTCGTTTTTGAGTTCTTCGTAGCTTCTGCATATAAATCTGTCAGATGTACGGAAAGCAAAGATTCTAAAATCTATGTTGGCTTCCTCTTCAATCAATTGATTATTTCTTAAGCTATTAAGAAGTGTTTTGTTTGTTTGTTTGTTTGTTTGTTGTTTTTTGTTTTTGTTTTGTTTTTTTTAGTTTTTTGTGGTCCTGCTTGTCAGTGGTTGGCTTTGATTCCTAGGGAAGTGGATTCATATTCAGAAAGTGCTTTCCTAAATCTGTACCATATAGGATATTGTTTGTGCTTTTGTTTAGAAGTTTCAGTGTTTTAGGTTGTATAAGCTCTTTGATCCATTTGGAGGTGTTTTATGTGCAAAGTGATAGAGCCAGGCCTAACATCATTCTTCTATACATGGACATTTAGTTACCCCAGTGCCATTTGTTGTAGGTGCTGGGGTTTTGTTTGTTTGTTTGTTTGTTTTGTTTGTGTTTGTGTGTGTATATTATCTATTGATCTTAAAATTACATGTAATACATGTATGCCTTGTACACATAAACATACATTCTCTACGTGAAGAGTTCCCTTGTGGGCTGACAATGTACTCCCTCTAAGAGCCATAGATCATCTAAGAAAAATCACATCACCCATGAGAAGCTCCCCTTTGAGTTATTGGTCAAGGTTGGTGAAGAGACTCCCCAAATGTAGACTCCTGCTGTTGCCCTTTGGTGCTTTCGGGTGTTGAAGGTAAGTCCCTGTTCCTGAAGATACCATGTATTTTGGACACAGGACCCAGAGAATCTGAATTGGATATGACCTGAACACCTCCTCACTGAGGACTCGCTTTCATGAGGACTTGCAATGTAAATTTTCAGTGGAGGGAAACAACCAACAATCCCACCCACCTGTGATACCTATGAACTAAAACAGTGACCAGCATGGCACAATAACCCTAGTGGGTGCAATAGTGGCATACACATGTTGGTGGTAACCAATAACTTTCTAGTAAAGGTCAATTTGGCAAGAGGTGTACCATGCCTAGAACTATAAACCTAGCCAGCTTCCCAGGGCAAGTGAAGTCCTGATCATGGAAGAGAACTTAATGACCCCTACTTTACTAAACTAGCTCAGTCTCTAACTATAAAACTCAGATAAGCGTAATCCTCACCACTCGTCAAAGAAATGTCTCCTTGAAATAGACAAAGATTGTCACAGAAATGCAGAGAACAAGAAACCTTGTGGTACTCACTGCTATCTTACACATTTATAACAACTCCTGCATCTGATGCTCTGAAGTCAGCCGTGAGATGTCACCTTCTAAAAAAGTCAGAAGACCAGAACAAGGACCACATCAAGAGATATACTAACATGGTATGGGGAATATAATGGAGCCTCAACCCCAGACAGAGATATATAGGCATGAGGAGGAATGGTCTTCCCTACAGAAGAGCCCTCAAATACGTCAACCAAGTAGTCAGCATACATAAAAATCACATACATAAAAGTAACATTATACAGATTGAGAAAGTTGCATTTATATATTTAGAAACAAATGTATATAACAACAATTAATAATAGAGGCCATGAATTTGAGAGGGAGTAAGGGCCACAGGGGAGAACAGTGTAATTACACCTTAATTTCAAGAAATATTAAAAGGACAATTGTTTGATAAAGTCTACAGTGATGAGGTATTTTTTGACAGAAAATTTATATTTTTATATATGCTTGGGATGAGAGAACAAGCTAGCCAGTGGCACTTTGTACCTATTTTTAAAATGTTTATCAACTGCTTAATATTAAATCCTCAAAATATTTCTAAAAATCTTATGCTGTCCCAGTGCTTTAGCGGCTAAGGCAAGATGCTCATGAGGTTTAGGCTGAGCGGAATACATGGCAAGATCCTGTCACAAAAAGGAATTTTTTAAAAAGAATAAAATCATGGACTATTCTTCAGAATAGACCTTGTCAATGGAAACCTTCAGAGAAAATGTATTTGGGTCAGAGATTATTTTAAAAAAACATAAAATTAATTCTTTATTCCCTCTGTCTGCTTTCAGAACATCTTAGATAAGGAGATCCAGTATGGCCTATATTTGCTTATAGAGCCACAAAGGCTTTTGCAGTCATGATGAAAGAGTTCTTGAAGTGTATATCTCCAGGTATTCACAAAGACACACCAGAAGCAGTAGAGACTTAAAAAAATTAGCCTTTTCCTAAGACTGTTGCTCTTTTTGAAATTAGCAGTCATTGATGATATTAGAGAAAAGGCAATGACTAATTTGTTTAAGTTCAACTCATTGAAAAGTGAGTGGTCTTATCTTGGGCAGGTCCTTATGACTTGACTTCAGACCTCAAAACTTTCCCTTGAATCTTTAACACTGCCCTCATTGTACTCATACAACAATTGTTGCAAAGTTGCCAAAAGTTGGTTCTTTTCATTTTGGTTTTCCTTTTGTCTTTTAAATCTCCTCAAACATTGTCTTATAATTATTCATAAAATCTCTTTGCAAAATATATTTATAGGTGATCATACCAAATCTTTAATATATGTTTCAATGAATATTATAATGATAAGTGAATGCCATGTATAATTACACTGAAAAATAACAGAAGATAATGATACTGTCTAGAGGAAATGGATTATAATACAAATCAAATTATTTTGGTTAATAAAAGAACAAGCATGTCAGGCTAATAGAAAAGGCATACAATATTTAGGATGCTTTGAATTATATGTTAACAAATATAAGATAAATTGTGGGGAGGTAATAAATTTATTATTCTACTTCTTATCTGTAGCATAATTTTATTTATTGGAGCCTAGTTCTGTAGAATGGTGTTTCTAGTCATTTCAACTCTAGGGCAGTTTATACCCCACAGAGTCAAGTGATAACCTTGACTCTCTCTCCTGTTTTATATGCTTCTTACTATCGTTAATTGTTTTGCATTTGATTCGACTCTAGAAATCTTATAGAAAAGAAGAAAAAAATGAGTAAGTTTAAAATTGGAGGTGAAAGCCAGATCCATAGAAATGTTCACTGTATACCAGAGAACATGATAAGTAAATCCAGTTTTGTTGTTTGGAGATATCAATGATACATAAAGACATCAGAGTGATTGTGAAAGAAAGATAAAGCCTAGAAGAAAAGTGAATATGGAAGGAAAGTGACATGGCATATTTTTAAAAGTCATTATAATTAAGATAGCTATATTTAGGTTATTGTAAAATTATAATGGATAAATTAGATGATGGTATGAATTTAATATAAAATTATAAATTTCTAACCCAAGAAATAAAAAAAGGAAAAAAAAAACAAATGGAATTAAAATTAAAACTCAATTGACTCAAAAGTTTTTCCTCTGTGTCCTGTGCCCCCATCTTGCATTGACAGCAAGGATGTGAGTATGGACCTAGTCAAATAGCTTCTCCTTCTTCTAATCTCTTCTTAAAAACTTAAGGCACACACTAACAGAACAGAAATGAGAGGCCAATAGCTTCTGCATATAAAATATATATAGTACAAATTAGTAAATTCAAGTTTGCTGTCTGACCTTTCTACACAGACACACACACATGTGCACACAGACACACACACACGCACAGAGGCACACACCTCTACACACATCCTTTGTTAGTTTAAGTCTAAGTGAGATTAGGACTAAAGAGATCACTGGTAAGTCAACAGAGAAAACAAAGGGAGAGTAGAGTAGATTTCATCAGTAGCTAAGGAAATGCCAATTAAAACATCTGACCCTTGTGTGGTCATGATGGTTGGAAAATAATATGAACATAGTATGTTTTGGCAAGAATTTACAGAAATCTTAAACGAACTCATGTCTGTATGAATTGAAGCAATCACTCAAGAGAACCAAAGGCAAATAAAGGTAGACTTGAGCCTAAGCATGCTACTTCACAAAGCTAGAAACTTGTTTTTTCAAACACAATTAGAAAATATTGACTACAAATACACAAAGGAGTATACTGAGAATGCTATTCAGCTGTTCTTTGTAATAGCAGACTTTCCCACATGATGAAATGCTACCCCAAAGCTGGATATGACCACGATGAAATGCAGCCCATCAGCTTAAAATGCCTGTCAGAAACAATGTGGATAGAAAAACATGCATGCCATTGCCTGTATTACTTTTGGAAACTAGAAACAAGATGATTAACACAGATTGATCATAAACATATCTATTTGGTCATACTATAACAATGGATGGGACTAATAAACAAAACCTTAGGGTAGAAAATTACTGGATGATGAAGGAAGAGGAAACCTCAATCTACAAGCACTTTGTCTGCATATGGAAGAGGTTTTATTTTTAAACATTCAAGCAAAATCAGAAAACTGTGATATTTAATAAAGCTGACTAAGGAGCAAAGAACATGACAATCTCTGTAACTATCTGGGTGGTGGTGGTATTTCCTTGTAAACAGAACCAAATAAAGTTGTATAGAATTGCTGCTGATGTGAGCATCCCTGGGACCAGTGTATTCCAGCACACTGTCTTTGACACATCTGGCCAGGGAGGTACTCTATTGTTGAGACAAATTGTACAAATATGACCTAGAGAGGGACAAAGCCAGGGAAAGGCCTTGAGGTTTGGAAAGCCATTTGCCCTAAAGACAGCACACACGCACACACCCCTCTCTTTATACTGAGGATCAATATCACCTCCTGGGCAATGCTAGGCAAGCACTTTACTACTTAGCTGCACTCCCAATCCCATGGCTAATTTTCTGACAAATAAGACATTCTGTATGTTGTTTAGCTTTGGAACAGTTCACTACAACTCATTCTAATTTGTTCCATAAAATAATCATGGTGTCAATTTTTAAATTGACTTTCATGTTTTGATTGAAATCTAGTAATGTGCATTCGACGATTTTTTTTTCTAAGTGGACGACTCAATAAACTATCACCACAGTTTGGTTTCAAAGCATCTTTTTTTAATTAGATATTTTCTTCATTTACATTCCAAATGCTATCCCCAAAGCCCCTTATACCATCCCACTGCCCTGCTCCCCAACCCACCCACTCCTGCTTCCTGGCCCTGGCATTCCCCTGTACTGGGGCATATGATTTTCATAGGACCAAGGGCCTCTCTTCCCATTGATGTCTGACTAGGCTATCCTCTGCCACATATGCAACTAGAGACACAGCTCTGGGGTGGGGGTTACTGGTTAGCTCATATTGCTGTTCCTCCTATAGGGTCACAGACCCCTTTAGCACCTTGGGTGCTTTCTCTAGCTCCTTCATTAGTGGCCCTGTGTTCCATCTAATACATGACTGTGAGCATCCACTTCTGTATTTGCCAGGCACTGGCATAGCCTCACAAGAGAGAGCTATGTCAGGGTCCGGTCAACAAAATATTTCTGGCATATGCAATAATGTCTGTGTTTGGTGGTTGTATATGGGATGGACCCCGGGAGGGGCAGTCTCTGGATGGTCTTTCCTTTCATCTCAGCACTGAACTTTTTCTCTGTAACTCCTCCCATGGATATTTTGCTCCCCATTCTAAGAATGAGTGAAGTAGCCACAATTTGGTTTTCCTTCTTCTTGAGTTTCATGTGTTTTACAAATTGTATCTTGGATATTCTAAGTTTCTGGGCTAATATCTGCTTATCAGTGAGTACATATCATGTGTGTTCTTTTGTGATTGGGTTACCTCACTCAGGATGATCTCCTCCAGATCCATCCATTTGCATAAGAATTTCATAAATTCATTGTTTTTAATTGCTGAGTTGTACTCCATTGTGCAAATGTACCACATTTTCTGTATCCATTCCTCTGTTGAGGGACATCTGGGTTCTTTCCAGCTTCTGGCTATTATAAATAAGGCTGCTTTGAACATAGTGGAGCATGTGTCCTTATTACAAGTTGGGACATCTTCTGGATATATGCCCAGGAGAGGAATTGCTGAATCTTCTGGTAGTACTATATCCAATTTTCTGAGGAACCTCCAGACTGATTTTCAGAGTGGTTGTACAAGCTTGCAATCCCACCAGCAATGGGGGAGTGCTCCTCTTTCTCCACATCCTCGCCAGCATCTGCTGTCAACTGAATTTTTGATCTTAGCCATTCTGATTGGTGTGAGGTGAAATCTCAGGGTTGTATTGATTTGCATTTCCCTGATGATTAAGGATGTTGAGCATTTTTTCAGGTGCTTCTCTGCCATTCGGTATTCCTCAGGTGAGAATTCTTTGTTTAGCTCTGTACTCCATTTTTTAATAGTGTTCTTTGATTTTCTGGAGTCCATTTTCTTGAGTTCTTTATATATATTGGATATTAGTCCCCTACCTGGGTTAGGATTGGTAAAGATCCTTTCCAAATTTTTTGGTGGACTTTTTGTCTTATTGACGGTGTCTTTTGCCTCACAGAAGCTTGTTTCAAAGCATCTTTATTTCCCACTGCTTACTGAGAAGTCAGGCCATGTTGTCAGCTCTGGAAACTTTGGATTTTATTCTTCCCCTATGGATTTGCTATTTGCGAGTGTTTCACACAAAGGAACTGTGGAATGTAGTCTTTTGAGACTAGTTTTTTTCAGTTGATGTTTTTGAGTTTCATTTGTGTTGTAGGTTGTATAAATATTCTGTGTATTTCTATTGACAGCAGTTTGCTACATGGTCATTTTCAATATCCCAGTACACAGTCAGCTTAGTTATTGCTAATTTGGAGATCTTTTTAACTACATTTGTTTGTTTATTGTTTTTACATTTGTTACACACACACACACACACACACACACACACACACACACATTCTTGAATGCATGCACACATGCCATGGTATGTGTATAGAGGTAAAAGAGCAACTTGCTGAATTCCTTTCTGAACTTCTCTCCTGAGTGTCTAGCGGTTGAACTCAGGATGCTAGGCACTTTCACCAGCAGAGTCACCCTGCTGACTGCCAATCTGGAGCTCTCTTGAAGAGCACTGCTGTGAACTTTCCTTCCAGCTCTTTCCATTTACGCTGGGCATTTAACAGGAGCCATGCTACCAGGACATTCTACATTTGATTATCTTCTTGTATTAGACTGTATTCTAGGTCGGCTGTACAACTTTACATTTCTACTACTAACACAGGAGTACTTCAGTTTGTTTACATTATTGACAACTACGTTATTGTCTGTGTCCAGATTATAACCATTCAAGTGGCTATGCAGTGATAGCTGATGATTTTAATTTATGTCTTCCTAAAGAGAAAATTTATGTTTTCCTAAAGAGAAAAGCTAGTGAATACTCTCTGTATACTTCTTAGATGACTAAAACATTTGCAATATTTCATGTTACATAATGATTTTCATGTTGGTCTTTTGCATTATTGCAGTATAAGAGATAGTCTTTGACCAAATAACAGATTTACAGATAATTTCTTTCTGAAAGAAAGAATGTAAGCTTATGTGGCATTTTATTTTCATACGCGATTGTGATTTCAGAAGAAAGTGCTGTTTAGACCACAGGTTAAAAGAGGGTACTTATCACTGTGGCTGATAATTCAGTCAGTAAGATGTCGTTGATGGTTTGTTTGCTATTTCTCTTTGAGGGACACTTAAATCTTATTTGAAAATGCTGAATTGATCTTATTTAAAAGCCTGTATTATAATTTACTGATGATTCTGCCAAAGCAATTATTATATATTTTCTCCTCATTTATTCTAAAAGTATAACTATTGTTGAAAATATTCTTTGAAGTTTCTCTTTGTTTCCTTGGCCAGTTTTCAATGACTGTGTGCATGCATGTACAGGAGTGCACACTCGTGTAATTTTCTTGCTTCAGAATGTGAGAGTTAGTATTGTGACAATAACTGTGGAACTCAGCCTTAAAGTAGCTGAGCTAATTCTCACTGCCTAGATTAGTAAGGTCAGATGGAAAATAACAATTTACTGGGGGAGAAAAGCAATGAAACTAGTCAACAAATATGTTTTAAGAAGACAACCTTATTTTGGGATAGCATTGGAAATGTAATTGAGGAAAATACGTAATAAAAAAAAGAAGAAGAAGAAGAAGACAACCTTAAGGGACAGGTCTGGAAATCCAGAGGTTGTAAAGAGCTGTATGAGTCAGGGTTAGCCTGCTGGGATAAGGGACTCTTGAATCATCTTCTAGGGTGATCTGGGAGACAGTGCTACAGTATGCAATCCCCTGGGTGCCTCCTCCCACAGTTTCTTTGGGGACAGAGCATTCCTCTTTTAAAAAGAGAAGAAACAAAAGTTTAGCTACCTGCCATTGTTAGGGTGAGACCAGTGTCCTTTTTACTTGAATATGCCTTTTGTTTCATTTTCAAAAGTCCTTCCTGAAGAAAACCTAGACTGAACACCTGGCATTTCATCAGTTATTGTGCTGCTGCAGGGGTGCTTTTCCTGGGCCCTTTGTTCATGGATTGAAAGGGCAGAGCATAAACAGACCACTTCTCTGTGCCTCACCTTCACCAGATGTAGATGTGGGGACAGGGAGAGCAGTGCAAATTTGATGTGTTCTGTTCTGTTGAAAGATAGGCATTTTAAGAAAAAGTAAATTTGTACCTCCTTTACAGATAAAAGATAAAATTGCATTAAAGATTTTGCTTATGTCATTTTGAAAGAAACTGTGCTGAAGTGAAATGATGCATAGGAGCATCCAAAAAAATCTCAAATTTATATGGAATGGAGGAATGTCTGAAAGACTGTACCAAGACTTTTGAGATAAGGTCCCTCTTGAGGGTCTAAGTCAATGAATTTAACCCCTCAGATATCCTCCAGAAAACTTATCTCTGTTAGGAAGAGACCATTCCAGAAAACCACAGCCACTCAAAATGCAGAATCATGGAGGCCAGTCCCAGAATAGACAGCTACAATACTACTCCTGCACCCAAGGGACCATTCTGGAAGAAGAGACAGCAAGGTGATAAGAGGCAGAGGAATATTTGGCGTGAAATTGTGTCTCTTGGGAATATCAAATGCTACAACTATAAAGTCTTACCAATATGACTGCCTGAATGTGTGCTAAATAAAGGCAACAGTAGACTAACATGAGGGGCTAGCTGTGAAAATGTACACGCAAGTAGCACTATACAGACCAAGTAGTTTGTATTTAGAAGTAGCATATATGCATATATGTATATGCATGTAATAACAGTTAATGAAAACTGAAGGCATGAATTACAAAGAGGACAAGGAGAAGAATTTGAGGGGAGGAAATGGAAAGGGCAAATAATGCAATTATAATCTCAAGAAGTAAAAAAATAAATTTAAAACACCAGTGTTTTTAGATAAAATTGACATTTCCTAGAGGAGGGACAGAAGTGAGGCACAGTGCACAACTTTTCAGCAGAAACGGGGATTTTATTCATCTGCTTCACATTTCCATCTAACCTCATGTAGAAGAGATCAAGCTTCTGATCGCTCAGTCAGTTCTACTGTTGCTTTGTACAAACAGCTTTAGGGAATGCATTGAACAAATAGGCATGGCTGCATTTGAATAAGACCTTATTTTCGGATAGTAAAGTTGGAACTTAATGTTGTTTTCCTCTATCCTGGAATAAATATTCATTGCTATGTTTTCTGGCAACTTCAAAATAACGAGGAAATAAAGTCTTTGTCTTTGTGGTAGCCCATTGAATAGCAGCACATAGCTAATCAAAATTAGCTAATGTGTATTCTACAAAGAATAAATTGAAAAATGTAAAACTCAAATTAACACGGATTTTCAAAAATGTAGAGGTGATATAATAAATCAACAGATATAACAGTCTGATCATAATAGAAGTTCATATATATATGTGTGTGTGTGTGTGTGTGTGTGTGTGTGTGTGTGTGTCTGTGTGTGTGTGTGTGTGTAGGTATATATAAATACAAGTATATAAAACAGGAATAAAGCAATAGATTTCCATTATAGTAGTTGGGAAAGTCATGTTTAGCCTAGGGAACCTCCCCTTTTGATGGCAGTTATTGCAGCAGAGTGGATGAGCCACTTTACCCACAATAGTGAAGACAATACCATGATGAAGCCCCAATCACCTTTGATCTTGAGGACTGCCAGAGCTTGTCTTTACCCAACTCAAAGGGAAAGGCAAAGAAGTTTGGAACTGCTATTATAAAGAAGCAGATGGCAATAAGAGCTAGCTGACAGGAGCTTGATAAACCTGTCTCCTGAGAGGCTCTGCCAATGCCTGACAAATACAGAAGTGGATGCTCACAGCCATCCATGGGACAAAGCACAGAGTCCCCCAATGAAGGAGCTAGAGAAAGTAAGTACCTAAGGATCTGAAGGGGTCTGCAACCTTATAGGAGGAACAACAATATGAACTAACCAGTAACCCCAGAGCTCCCTGGGACTAAACCAACATTCAAAAAAAACACATGGTGGGACTCATGGGTCTAGCTGCATATGTAGCAGAGGATGGCCTAGTTGGTCATTAATGGGAGGAAAGGCCCTTGGTCCTGTGAAGGTTCTATGCCCCAGTGTAGGGGAATGCCAGGGCCAGGAAGTGGGAGTGGGTGGGTTGGAGAGCAGGAGGAGGGGTGAAGAGAATAGGGGGTTTTCAGAGGGGAAACTAGGAGAGGGGATAACATTTGAAATGTAAAAAAAATATCTACTAAAAATGAAAATGCGATAAGAGAGAAGAGAAGAGAAGAGAAGAGAAGAGAAGAGAAGAGAAGAGAAGAGAAGAGAAGAGAAGAGAAGAAAGGGAGAGGAGAGGAGAGGAGAGGAGAGGAGAGGAGAGGAGAGGAGAGGAGAGGAGAGGAGAAGAGAAGAGAAGAGAAGAGAAGAGAAAAGAAAAGAAAAGAAAAGAAAAGAAAAGAAAAGAAAAGAAAAGAAAAGAAAAGAAAAGAAAAGAAAAGAAAAGAAAAAGTTTGGAACTGAGGGCGGTATCCCTGAGTTCCCGAGAAGCAGTGCAGTTCAGAGCCCACCTGGTACAGGAACACAGAAGCCTCTTAGTATAAGCTGGAGGACACATCTGACTGTTCCATTCAGTTGCATATATTTTAAATTGCACATGTAATAATTTTATAAATTCTCACAAGTTAATCTTTTGAGAACTTTACTTTGCTTTTATGTACTTGTAGGTAAAATAACTTATTGTGAGTCTATAGGGAATGACCACTCATAAAACAATTCTTTTATATGCTTATCTTTTCTATATCTTCATAACTACCCTTCACTTTTAGGGACCATTGAATATGTATTTTTGAGTCTAGAGAGACAAGAATAGGTAAATTTTATTTTGTATATGAGCTAATAAAAATTGGTAACATGCTTTGTATCCTGCATTTCAATATTTGTTTCTGTCATAAGTTTTTTTTCTAATTGGCTTTAGGTGATGTGATGTTTTAAAGTATAATCTTTCCCGAACTATCTGTCTAGCTGTATCCATGGGCTCCTATTGTACAATGTGCAGATGCATTCTAAAGTAGAAAGAAGCTTGCAGTGTTTTTGTAAACTGCATAAGTACATAAGTGTACTTTCTGTTGTGCCTGTATGATATGCACCTCAGAGATGGAAATGGAGCAGTTAGCAGTAGTTTGTAAGTGATGGGGTGTAGCTTTCTCAAAGTAAAACACAGGGCATATACTGGATTCAATATGGATCAGTAGCCCCAGAATCCTTATGCTTGTTAGCTCCCTTTCTATAGCATGGAATGATTCTCCTGATGAGAATATTTGGCCTTTACAGAGAAATTAGGAGCCCAAGATTTTCTTGAAGCATTAGGTTACTGTAAATGCTGTCTGTAGGTTTTTGATTTGTTAGTGTTTTTTGCTTTGCTTTGTTTTTTTAAAACATAGTGTGTGTTCATAAAGAGAAAGATTCTGCTACCAGGGAAATTGGACTTCCTATTCTGGGTTGTTAGTCTTATTAGTAAAAGAATTTAATAGTGGAGTCCGAAGAAGGCAGAAGGACAATGATATTAGAGTTTTAAAGAACAGTCAGGTGAGCTGTAAATCTCAATGGCTGCCTGGAAGATGGAGCTGGAGAAGAGAAAGAGGAAGAGAGAAAAGTTGTGGTATTTCAACCTAGGCACAGAGAGTTGACAAGCATCCACATGGCAGGCACAGAAAGTTAGCTTTAGAGAAAGAATCAAAAAGTCCAAACTACCACAGGAAGCCTATTTTGACTCTGACAGGCATCCAAAGGGAAAGATAGAAGAGACTGGAAAGGATACACTTTGCGAACTAGGAAGGCTAGGCAGACCTAATAGAACAGCATGATTGCTTTGTAGTGACTGTACCAGGGGCAGGCTTTCTGGGAAGAAAGAGAACATGATCTTATTATCAGGATAATTAGTCCTCCTATTTCTTTGTTGTGGCTTAAGGTGAATTAGCCTTTCTGAGGTGTGGTATCTACCACATCCTTGACAGGATCAGCCGAAAAGTAGACTGGGATTATTAGGTCTCTACCCTAGGCCAGAGGTAAACTCTATTCTTTTGTCCAGAAAGAATAGCTTTCCTTTATAGTGCCTCAATAGACCACTGATCTGGGCTACTACCACAATTCTACATGTTTTTCATTTTACAAGGTGTATGGATAATGGCCATAACCCATGTATATTTGAGTAACTAAATAAATTACTGTATCCCTAGACATTTTGGACCGAGTTTTTTTATTGAGAATCTGCAGATAAAGCTTTCTAATGGACCATGCAAGCTAAAAGTGCTTGGAGAAGAAAGAAACTTCAGCAGTTAAATGCAATGCTGAAAATATTTGCAAATCCACATGATCCATTACCATATGCGGAATTATAAACTCTCATTTTTTTCCTCAACATATTAATAGAAGTTAACTTCTAAAGTTGACGAAATTTCTATGAATGAATGTATATTATTTGTATTTTTGAATCAGCTCTCTCAAATATTTCCTACGAGAATCATTTAATTTATAATAGGGTCTTAAAATATTTTTTATTTTTTATTCAATATTTTCTTTATTTACATTTCTTTTTTTTTATTTTTTATTAGGTATTTTCCTCATTTACATTTCCAATGCTATCCCAAAAGTCCCCCATACCCTCCCCCCGACTCCCCTACCCACCCCCTCCCACTTTTTGGCCCTGGCGTTCCCCTGTACTGGGGTATATAAAGTTTGCAAGACCAAGGGGCCTCTTTCCAGTGATGGCCGACTAGGCCATCTTTTGATACATATGCAGCTAGAGTCAAGAGCTCTGGGGTACTGGTTAGTTCATATTGTTGTTCCACCTATAGGGTTGCAGATCCTTTTAGCTCCTTGGGTACTTTCTCTAGCTCCTCCATTGGGAGCCCTGTGATCCATCCAATAGCTGACTGTGAGCATCCACTTTGCTAGGCCCCGGTGTAGTCTCACAAGAGACAGCTATATCAGGGTCTTTTCAGCAAAATCTTGCTAGTGTATGCAATAGTGTCAGCTTTGGAGGCTGATTATGGGATGGATTCCTGGATATGGCAGTCTCTAGATGGTCCATCCTTTTGTCTCAGCTCCAAACTTTGTCTCTATAACTCCTTCCATGGGTGTTTTGTTCCCAATTCTAAGAAGGGGCAAAGTGTCCACACTTTGGTCTTCGTTCTTCTTGAGTTTCATGTGTTTTGCAAATTGTAACTTATATCTTGGGTATTCTAAGTTTCTGGGCTAATATCCACTTACCAGTGAGTACATTTCAAATGCTATCCCAAAAGTTCCATATACACTCCCCCAGCCCTGCGCCCCTACCCAACCACTCCCACTTTTTGGCCCTGGCATTCCCCTGTACTGGGGCATATAAAGTTTGCAAGACAAAGGGGCCTCTTCCCAATGATGGCTGACTAGGCCATCTTCTGCTACATATGCAGCTAGAGACATGAGCTCTGGGTTACTGCTTAGTTCATATTGTTGTTCCACCTATAGGGTTGCAGACCCCTTCAGCTCCTTGGGTACTTTCTCTAGCTCCTCCATTGGGGGCCCTGTGTTCCCTCCTATAGATGACTGTGAGCATCCACTTCCGTATTTGCCAGGCACTGGCATAGCCTCACATGAGACAGCTATATTAGGGTCCTTTCAGCAAATTTTGTTTTGTTTTATTTTGTTTTTTTTTTACGTGTATGGCACTTAATCTTTCTCTTAAAGGGTCACTTTAATTCTCAAAATTTTTATTTTTTGTCTAATTATTTATAAATTACCCAGCACATCATACAGAACTACATGAATAAGATTTTTTAGTTCTGTAATTTCAACTTTTTGACTTGCTTTTGTTTTTATAACAATGTACTAAATAACAGCTGTAAAGACAGTTTTTAAAAGGATGTAGAGTAAGTTCAACTTTTTATGGAGAAATTGTTTGTTGCTTAATTTTCAGGAATTTGCAATTCATTCCCACAAATTACAATTTTGGGTAAATTCGTGTCTCCTATCTGGTTCATAAGCACCAGTAATTTACCTGATAATGTTACATTATCAAGTGTCAGTGACTTTGTTATTAATCACACAGTTATTGCAATTTGCCATTAGTGAGATGATTGTAAAGTAGCCTGGAGTCTAAAAGCACAAAAGGGTGAAATTAGAATGAAAATGAGAAAACTAAAGGCATAAAAATATAAAACAAGAACTGGAAAGATGGCTCAATATATAGGAGTGTGGACTGATCTTATAGAAAACATGGAATCAGCTTCCAACATCCACACTGGGGCTCACAGCCACCTGTAACTCCAGTTCCAGAGGAGGTGACATCCTCTTGTGGCCATTGTGGGTACTGCACACATATGGCACATATGCAAGCACATGCAAGCAAGCACTCATACACATCAAATAAAACAAATAGGTTTTACAAGGTAAGCCAAGTACAAGTTCCCTCATATTTGTACTGCTGAAATTTTATGTCTCAATTGTTACAACTACAAAACCAATATGTTAGGTTCCTGAAAGTATACAGCTCTTGAATACATTAAAAAATATATTAGTGAATGACAATTCCTTATCAAAGTTGAATGTATGAACAAACATTCCCCCAAAGTAGCTTCCACTAAACCTTATGTAAAGCTGGTTAATTGATTAGAACATCAGATTGCAGAAAGCTAGGCATGTTATAAGGCCAGAGCCAAATGATCTTAGGTCATCATTATCCCTCTTAATAGCCATTTATTGCACTTATCTGTGCCTGACCTGACAGCTTTGTGATCATTAAATAAACCATTTGGAGTGTACAGAATATTAGCTTTTCTTTGGAGTGTACGAAGTCACAAAACACCTAGATTTCACAAGCCCAAAGGGCGAGAGTTTCATCAGGTAACAACTGAAAACTTTAGCAGAAGTTGCCTTACTTTGATGTACCCTGCCTCCCTAATATTTCCAGTTCTGTTTTGGGAAATTGACTTGACTTACAATTTTCTGTTCTTTTTACTATAAAACCTTCATGAAACAGCTTCCACATTGTAATGTTGATTTTAAGATGACCTAAATCTTTGGTCATTCATATTTTGCTACAGAATAAACTACCTCTTATCCCTTTATAGGTTATAGGTTTTGTTTTTATTTTTAGTTTACTTTAATTTTTTATTTATTTGTTTTGCATTTCAATCACTACCTCCCTTTCAGGTTCTCCCCTCACACACTTCCTCTCCATCCCTCCTTTACATTTTCCTTTGAGAGGGTGGAGGACCCTCTGGGTATCCCCCATCCTAAAACTTTAAGTCTCTGCAAGGCTAGGCACATAAAGGCAACAGCTTTTGGGATGGCTCCCAGCTCCAATTGTTTGGAAACCAACTGAAGACCAAGATGTATTTCTGCTACATATGTCTGGGAGGCCTAGGTTCCATCCTGTATGTGTTCTTTGGTTGGTGGCCCAGACTCTGAGAACCCCAAGGGTCCATTTTAGTTGACTCTGCTGGTCTTCCTGTGGAGTTCCTATCCCCTTCAGCACCCACAATCCTTCCTCCTATTCTTCCATAAGAGTTCACAAGTTCCATCCACTGTTTGGCTGTGGGTGTCTATATCTGTCTAAGTCAACTTCTAGGTGGAGACTCTCATCAGACTACATGTTCCTATCTGCAAGCATTACAGAGTATCATTAATAATGTCAGGAATTGGTGCTTGTCATGAGATGGCTCTCAATTTGGGCAGGTTATTGGTTGCTTATTCCCTCAGTCTCTGCTATATCCCTCATCCTTGCATTTCTTGTAGCCAGAATAAATTTTAGGTTGATAGTTTTGTAGATGGGTTGGTGTCTCTATTGCTCCAATGGGATACCTACCTGGCTACAGAAGGTGACCTCTTCAGCTTCCATACCCCAATGTTGTGAGTCACAGCTAAGGTCACTGCCATTGATTGTTGGGTACCTCCCTTATCCCAGGTCTCTGGCAAGTCCTGGAGATGCCCCCTATCTCCTCGCCTCAACCTCAGTTACAGATTTCCATTCATTTTCATTGCTATCCAGCCATCTCTCCTGTTGAAAGGTTGTGTCTACAAATGTTTAGTAAATGCTGGTGACTATTTGAGTAATTCCTTCCAGGCAGAACTGCCTCAGGGCTAGCTGAGATGAGCTAGTAAAGGGAGATTCTATGCTTCATCTTGGCTGAGTGGAAACTTGAAACAGAATCAACATGTCTGTGAAGCCTGGTGGCCAAAGCAAATGTCTTGCAACATGCTTTCCACTGATTGATGTAACCATAGAAACTAATCAGTGTGTTCTTCCCCTTTGTCAGCTACAGAAATTCTAAGAGACAGACTGTATTTGCTGTCCCCTGTATTTCCAAGCAGCTGTCCCTGTGGGTTGCAGTCTCTCCCTGGAGCTCTCTGAGGAGACCCAGGTGCTTGAGAGCAGAAGCTGAACAGATGTGTCGGTGCACACAGCTAGCTCTACTCGTGGTTAGCCAGGAAGTTGTCCCTGCTTCTAATGGCCAGAGTATGTTCTGTTTGGGATTTTTCAGGAGGAAATATTGTAAATAGTGTATGAACAACCGAAGTGAAATTATTTAACCTTTCACTAGGTGTAGGGAGTAAAACAGGTAAGCCTGGAATATTATGAGTAAATTTTTCCCTTTGTGAGGGCTATGCATCCAATTCATTTACAGTCAAAGTAGGATTAGATGCGTGGACAGAGATTTCAGGGTCATTTCAGGGAAACACCGGGTGCTTTTAGTGAAGGTCTTATTTCTCAAAGCAATACGTGTGAATGGCAACAATTTGGCTTCCATAAAGTGTAATGAGTGGCAGAGGATGCTGTTGCACATAGGAAGAGATTCTTAGTCTCTCACTTAAAATCTCCCAAACACACATCTCTGAAAAGCAGGTGTGAGCTCCATTTGTCTGTCTGTCTGTCTGTCTATCTTTGTATGTATGTATGTATGTATGTATGTATGTATGTATCTATCTATCTATCTATCTATCTATCTATCTATCTATCTATCTATCTATTATCTAGTCAGTTACTATGCATGTGTATATAAAATGTATGTGCATGTGTGTGTAGGATTGTGACCCTTGTTTGTGGATGCCAGAGGTGTAAATCAGCTATCATTCTTTATTATTCTCTTCCTTATTCCTTGGAAACAAAGTCTGTCCTTGACCTGGAGCTCAATGTTTTTCAACTTATATGGTAGCCAGCAAGTCCAAGAGTCCCTCCAGTCTATGCTTCTCAGAGTTTGTATTGCAGGGATTGAGGAAACTATACTGGTTTGTTACATGACTACTCTAACCTGAAATCAGGTCCTCGTGGTTTCAAAGCAAACACTATCCACAGAGTCATGTCCCCAGTCCTTCTATTTTATTTCTAAGGGATCAAAATTGTAGAGCCTTATGATTTGGTGCTAGATTTCAAAAGTATCTGTTAAATGTGTTGTTTTAATGATATAGTATTTCTTTGTATAATCTGGTGTTAGATGACTTAGAAGTTAGTGCGACTATATCCTAAATTTTCAAGGGAACATATCTTTTCAAAAAATAAAAATATATAAACCATTGGAAAATGTTTTTAGTTATAAACTATGAGGACATAAAATTCAAATAATATACTTATGTTGAAACCAAAAAAGCAGAGCCTTCCAAATCCATGTATTTGCACACACACACACACACACACACACACACACACACACAAACACACACACACAAACACACACAAGAGAGAGACAGAGACAGAGAGAGAGAGATAGAGAGATGGAGAGAGACTTGCCTGCTAATATTTCTGCAAAAGACTAGTAAGCATGCCTGAGAGATTTTCATGATGCTTTTGCATTCATACATACAACAAAAATGACCTCATACTTCAGTGTGTTGCAGGGTTTTTTTTTATTTTTAAGGCATTTTTATTAGATATTTTCTTCCTTTACACTTCAAATGCTATCCGCAAAGCCCCCTATGCCTTCCCCCTGCCCTGCTCCCCAACCCACCCACTCCCACTTCCTGGCCTTGGCATTGCAGCTTCTTATCCATTGTGACTGTTTCCATGATGGCCTTGTAAGGTTTTCGATTGCTACATTAAATCACAATGAGCAATAGCAACTTGAAGAGGAAAGGGGTTGTTTCATCTTACATTTCCAAGTAATGTCCATCACCAAGTAATG
Organism: Mus musculus; assembly: GCF_000001635.26. Lineage (NCBI taxonomy): Eukaryota > Metazoa > Chordata > Mammalia > Rodentia > Muridae > Mus > Mus musculus. The sequence continues at coordinate 52,653,213 of NC_000083.6, forward strand.
GCAGAAACCTGAGCCAGGAACTGAACCAGAAGCCATGAAAGAATGCTGTTTATTGGCTTGCTTTACAGGGCTTGCTCAGCAAGTTTTCTTATATGCCCAGGTCACCTGCCTGGAGATGGCACCACTTACAAATGTTGGGCCCTCCCAAACCAATCACTAATTAAGAAAATATCCACAGACTTGCCTACCTTTCCGTCTAATGGAGGGTACTTTATCAATTGAAGTCCCCTCTTCCCAAAAGTCTTCAGCCTATGTCAAATTGACATTCCACTAACTAGCACATATGCTAATACACGTGTCTACTTCATTTAACACTTTAAAATAATATCTTATGCTGGGCAGTGGTGGCGCATGCCTTTAATACCAGCACTTGGGAGGCAGAGGCAGGCGGATTTCTGAGTTCGAGGCCAGCCTGGTCTACAGAGTGAGTTCCAGGGCAGCCAGGACTACACAGAGAAACTCTGTCTCTAAATACATATACATATATACATCTTACAAGATGTCTGAAATGTATGAAAATAACATAGTTTCTTCCAGAGTATTACAGAATATTTGACAGAATGAACAGTTACCTCTAAAGGCTTGTGTGTTTGAACACTTGGTCTCCAGGTGGTATCATTTCGTTGAGGAAATTTGTGGAGCCTCACTGGAACAAGAACCACTCAGGGCAGATAGCATGTTGTAGCATGGCCCCACATCCTAATCTTCCTCTATGTGTTCTGTGTGCAGATTAAACGTTTAGTGTTCTTCCTAATGCCAGTTCTTGTTGCCTTGATTTTCTACCATGATGGGCTGTGCCTCTCTGGAATCCAAGCCAAGATAAGTGTTTTCTATCCTAAATCACTTTGGTTGTATTTTTCATCAGAGTGACAGAAAACAAACCAGATCACTGTATAATTTGTCAAATTCTGCTTTTAAAAAATGTATTAGGTTTTTATCACTGAAAAATGTTGAAGTAAACCCTAGTTTTTCTGGAACTTGTTTCCTGGAAATAGCAATGTTTTATCACAGAACATTAGCCCACATTCTAGTGTTCCTTTCTTGCTGTGTTAATTATGGACTCAGAGAAAATGTGTGAGACTATTTACTTCCTAGTAAGGTGTGCACTGTGTTCCATAAGCTTTGGGATGTTTGATACTACTATGATCAAAAACTGAGACAGCATTTTGATTAACCTAATCAATAACAAGATTGAATTGTTTTCCGTTAATGACTATTAACACACATAACTCCTGACTATTTATTATGTGCAATTGCTTGTATTTTGGGAGGAGTGAAATGTTTCTTAGGCTAAGTAAAGTACAAGGTTATTTTTGATAATCTTTGCCACCTTCATCTAGGATTCAGAGCACAGGAATGTGAGACTTTCCATCTAACTACTGAAGCTCCTAGCCTTTCTTGAGCACTCTCCAATGGTTTAACCTTTTCTTACAACTCTGGTCTGCTGCTCTTAGTAGTGCTGCCCATTGAACTTCAAGTGTTCAAGTCAGAGCTCCAACATCTGTGGAATGGATTCAGGGTTGCTTTTGTTCTTCAAAAAAGTAGCAAAGACAGTAATAACCAACCCAAAGAACTAGCATCTCAGGCGGGTTGCTCCAGTGGTTTAGATTTTCTCAAGTATTCCTGTATCTTAAGGTTGTGTTTTTTTTTTTTTTGTTTGTTTGTTTGTTTTTGTTTTTTTTTTTTTGTAATTATCTTAACTCTGTCAGAGTCTTACATTTTACAAATCAAAGTCGATATCATTAAAAGATTGTTTTTTCTTTCTTATTTGATGAAAAGGTGTTGATTCTCAGACATACGCTTTTTTTTTTTAAAGTAATAATGAGGGCATCATCTAACTCCAACATGTAATGTGCACTTCTTGACAAAGCTTGTGATTTCATACTCTGCACAGAGACTTTCTGTAAGGATTGGACAGAGATTAGATTAGTCACGTTTCAGTATTTAGATATTAGTGTAGCCTCATCGGCTATACATCTCCAATGATATTTAGTATTAACCCCAATTACCATTGTTCTTCTGATTTTATATTTGTTTCTTTGTGTATCTATTCCAAGCAGTCTAGTACTTGCAGAGATCTGCTCTACCAGCCATGCTCTATCTATGGGAGAAAGGGAGGGGGGAAGGAAGAGAGGGCAGAGTGGGGATGGGGGGACCTCACTCTTCAACTCAGGTGGATCTTCAACACTTCTGCCTTTCCTTCTACAGCACTGGAGTTACAGATGTGTGCTGCACTTCCTGACTCTGTTTTCCAACATGATCTTAAGAAGATACCATTTCTTTCATTGATGAAAAAATGGTATCTGTCTAAAAAAAAATGAAGCATTTGGAGTAATTATGTTTTTTTAATGTTATAACTTTTAAATTTTTTTATAGCCTTTAGCCTGGATTTGCAATTGAATTCTCTATCTATCTATCTATCTATCTATCTATCTATATTCTAATGCAAGAGGCAAGTTTTATGGTTTAACCTGAAAGGCCAAAGGCCAGTAGAAGTGTACTTAAGCTTTAACAAGTTTGTAGAACATTTTTAAGACAATAAAATATTATTAGAAGCAACATTCTTCACGTCTTCCACTGTTTTAAGTGTAAAATTGCCAACGATTGCCGTAATAGACTTAACACCTTCACACAGCCTTTTCTAGTGATCCATTTATAGAGGGGAAAAACGGTTTTTCTTTACAACCCTGAGACCGAGCGGTTTACTTTAAAAGCCAAAGTTGGTATCATTCAAAGATAATTTTTAATCCCTTATTTGAATAAGAGTTTTAGATTCTCAGACATATACCATTTTCAAAATAGTTATGAGGTCATCTTCTGACTGTAATATGTAATGCACACTTTTTTACAAAACCTGTAATTTAATATTCAGGCCAGATAATGTCTGCAAGGATTGGATACTAATTAAATTAGTGAAGTTTCTGTACTTAAAACAAATGACAGTTGTCTTCTGTACTTCCGTGAGCTCCGGGCTCTCTGTGCTTTTGAATGTTCCATGCTTCTGTTTCTTATCTTACCTGTTTCCTTTAGTTTGACATGATTTCTGCAGTATTACATAGGTCTCAGAGAGTGTGTTAGACCAATAGGTGCAAAGGCAAATAAGCTAAGGCCTGAGTTTTACATTTTTTTATTTTATGTTTTTACAAAGGTCAAATGAGACAGCTGGGTTGAAAATACTTTGAACAGTGAAGTAGAACACAAGGTTCTTTGGTGGTACAAATAGCCACAGACCACTACAACTTAAAATTCAGCAGCAAAAGTTGTCACATCAGCCTAAAACTTGCAGGCTGTTATCTGTAGTGCTGAATGCTAAATGGAAATGATGGCTGTATTATAAGAGGCTCTGGACAGAAGTCTATCATAGAAGAGATTTTATTTTACTTTTAAAGGGACAGATACTCTGGGAGCATCCTTAATCATTGATACTTATTTCTCATGGCTTTATGTGTCTTTGTAAAAATTCCGTGAGGTGGTGGGTATACACGTTTGTTGTGAAATATAAAGTGCTATGTAATTAAGGTGCTGCTGTTGTGAAGGGAGCATTTAAAATACATTAGAAACCAAATTGGACAAGGGGCAAAACCAGGCATGCGTGATGCATACTTGAGCAGGAAAAGGAAATAGCGTGAACCTTAAAGAAATTGGTATCAGCTGTGCGAACTGTTCAGCAGGACACTGGAACAGACTGAATGAGCCCAGTGTGCTCTGTCATAACCTGCTGTGTCAACTGGAACTCTTTTGACGCTTTAATGAAATGCTTTTGTTTGATACTAATGACAGGTAACACTATGTGTTCAGAAGTCCCATTGTTTTGGCGAGTTGTTCACTGTTCCAGAGTGTTTTACTGCAGGTGTACTGGGTCAGAGATCTGAACTAAGGGTCTGTGAAGCCCTTTTAATCTCACCCTCTTTCTTCTTGCCTTTTGTTTCTGGGGATGGAAAAAGATCAGACTTTGGGTCTCAAAACTGGCATGTAACAGGCTTGACCCAGTCTATCATCTTCCAATTTTTTCCCATTCAATCAAAATTAAGTCCCCGTCATATTAAGTGTGAATTTAGCCAGTTGAAAATGGAGAATTTTTTCTTTCATTTTTTTTTTAAAGATTTATTTATTTATTATATGTAAGTACACTGTAGCTGTCTTCAGACACTCCAGAAGAGGGCGCCAGATCTTGTTAGGGATGGTTGTGAGCCACCATGTGGTTGCTGGGAATTGAACTCAGGACCTTCAGAAGAACAGTCGGGTGCTCTTACCCACTGAGCCATCTCACCAGCCCCATAATCAGCTTCCAAACACTGACACCATTGCATACACTAGCAAGATTTTGCTGAAAGGACCCAGATATAGCTGTCTCTTGTGAGACTATGCTGGGGCCTAGCAAACACAGAAGTGGATGATCACAGTAAGCTATTGGATGGGCCACACGGCCCCCAATGGAGGAGCTAGAGAAAGTATCCAAGGGGCTAAAGGGAACTGCAGCCCTATAGGTGGAACAACAATATGAACTAACCAGTACCCTGGAGCTCTTGTCTCTAGCTGCATATGTATCAAAAGATGGCCTAGTTGGCCATCACTGCAAAGAGAGGCCCATTGGATTTGCAAACTTTATATACCCCAGTACAGGGGAACGCCAGGGCCAAAAAGGGGGAGTGGGTGGGTAGGGGCTTGTGGGGGTGGGTATGGGGGACTATTGGGATAGCATTGGAAATGTAAACGAGGAAAATACCTAATAAAAATAAATAAATAAATAAAAAACAAAAACAAAAACAAAAAGAAAGAAAATGGAGAATTTCAAAATGGTTGGCACAGTTTCTCCATGGAGACCACAAAGTAGTTGAAGACAATGTCTTACAGGAAATAACTGAAGAAGGTCGTAGACAGTACTCCATTTAAAAATCTTCATCATTTTATTATTATTATTATTATTATTATCATTATCATTATCATTATCATTTGTGTGTGAGTGAATGTGTGCCAAGGATTTCCAGGGATGTTTCTGTCTTTGCTCTCCATATCCCTATAGGAGTTCTGATGTCACAGATGCTGGTGCAATACATTCAGCTTTTATTGGTTTCTGGTGATTCAATGGTGATTCAAGGTCCTCTGCACTGAAAGTACTTTTAGCTGCTGAGCCACCTCATCAGCCTCCATGCTCCAGTGTATTAAGATTTTTAAAGTGTTTTGTTGATTTGGAGTGGAGCAAACAACAGGTCAAAAATAGAGAAGTGGAATGCAGGGGTGGGGAAGGGCTAGAGAATGACCCCTAGATCTCTTCTTTATGAGGCAGTGAGCACACTTCCAGCCATGTCCAATCAAAGCACTTTAGAACTACAAAATGTTTAGTCAGATCAGAAGAACTGGTAGATCCTCTCAGGGCAGACTGAACCCATTTTGTAGAAGGTCATCATAACAAAGATTAGACATAATGTGTTTTAGGGGAAAGATGACAAGAGCCTACAATCCAAGGTCCACAAGCCATGTCTTTGTTAGTCACAAGAACACTTAGGTCATCTTTTTCAAGCTAGGATCTCTGAACAGCTCTTCTCCTATGACCCTGCTGTCCTGTATGAACTGACCCCCTCTCCCATCTGTTCCATTCAGGAGGTGCTCCTGGCTTCCTGAGCTTCCGGGGCCCCAGTGTGCTCATTCCTCCTGTTTCTTGTGAGATATGTCTTCTTCCACACCAGTCAACCCATTGAGAAGGAATCCTACAGCTGAATCTGAATTGCTTGATTCTTCTATTCCACTTGAGAATATATATATATATACTGTACTGACAGTACTGTACTGTATGACAGTACAAAGACAGACATAGTACTGGAGAAGGAGCTGAGAGTTCTATATCTTAGTCTGAAAGCAGCCAGGAGAGACTGGCATTAGAAGGAGCTGAGAGTTCTATATCTTAGTCTGAAGGCAGCTAGGAGAGACTGGCATTCTCAGGCAGCTGTGACAAAGCTTTCTTCTGCAATTGTTAGAGCCTGACCATGGGGGGAGACCTCCAAAACCTATCCCCACAGTAACATACTCATTATATGAAGGCCATACCTCCTCCAATGATGACATACCTCCTAGTAGTCCCACTTTTCATGGGCTAAGCATATTCAAACCACACACACACACACACACACACACACACACACACACATTTTGCCTGCAGGTATGTCTGTGCAGTACTCACATGTCTGGTACATTAGGAGGACACAATAGGGAAATTGAGCTTCTGGAACTGGAGTCACACGCAGTTGTATGTTGCCATATGGGTGCTAGAAATTTGTCCCAGTCCATACTGTGGAGAAACAGCCAGGGCTCTTCACCACTGAGCCATCTCTGCATCTCTGCCATGGCAATTTTGCTTTATAGCCTTCCATTGTCTCTCTCTCAGGGTATTCATGCTGACAGGCTATAAAAATCAGAGAGGCTCAGGCCTCATTTTGTCTTCACATCAAACTGAGAACCTCTCATATCTCAGCGCCTAGCCAGCCCTAAAAATCCTCTTTATCACTTGACTATGAAGCTTCTATCCTGTCCTTTATCTGGGGTCTGAATGTTGCACTGTGTGCGGGAGTGGGGTGATGAGGTGTTCTCCTCTCATGGCATAGGAGGAGGGGATGATCATCCATGGGAGAATTCAATAGAGACAGGACACAATTTGACCAAGCTCAGTCAAACAAATGAGACAGCCTCAGGCCCTCACTTCAAAGCAGTTCGTCCAATAAAGAAGGGTGAGTTAGGAGCCATCTGCGGTGACCATGGCAGTGCTAGCATGTATAATGGTGGTTTCCAGGATTGGTCATTTCTCTCTGGAGCATCCCCCGAGTTTGGACTCACCTGTACTTTGGATCTTTTTGGTCAAACCTTTGCTTTGTCTCTTTGCTTCAGTTTTCATCTTCCTCTAGCCTTCTTGCAGGCTTTGCAAGTGAAGTAAACCTTCTACCACATTCCTGGGTGTCTTCTGTTTCTTTGCTTTAAAACAATTAAGAGAGATCAATGACTTTTCTGTTTCACGAGTGCTCTGGCTTGTTGGGCAGGCTGATGTTTCTTTGCTCACACTCACCATCCCTTACAAACTCACCACCCCTAATATGCCCCTTAGTTCTTCCTTCCTGCCTCTAACACCATAGATACCACTAGACACACATTTTTCAGCCTAAACCTCATGAAAGACTAGTTCCCCTTTTATGGACCCCCCTGTTCATCTCCACATTGAGAAAGCTACTCAGGCACAGTGTAAGGGATGAGGAGAGACAACATGCCAGCTAACACATGGGTTAAGATGCCTCAAGCCCTTGCTCTGACCCAGCATCACAGACATTATCACTAAATGCACACACAAGCAATGGTAGAAAACTGAAACGTAACACACATGCAGGTATATGTGCATGGACACACATTACTAGATGTCTTTAGTGGAAATGGGGTGTTTTGAACGACACAACCCTGCCTAGGTTATCTCATTGTGAGTCTTCTATGCATTGACTTGCATGACATCCTGTCCACAGATGAGTCTGGTGCAGGCAGGTTGATCTCCTCCCCTCACTGGGGAAGAGACCAGTTTTTAACCTGTTTGTAGGTCCCCCCCTTCATTTCTTCCTGTCTATTTGTAGACGTTTTCGTTTTCCTCTGAACTTGTGATGACATCTGATTGGTTGGCTCATTAAGTTCCATGTTACATAAGGCCTTTATCACTTGAGCACTTGGCAAATGTATGAGATATTAACAAATTAAAAAATATATTTCTTTTTAGCTTCATTTTGTCAACTAGGAAATCATCTTAGTTAATTAACTTGGAAATATTAGTCGTAGCTTTTAGTAACTTGGTAGTATAGAATTGATACTCAGATTTTTCCATCTTCAAATTGAAGACATTTTTTTCTACTTTAGATTTATAAAAGTGATGGATAGGTAACAAATCCCGCACTTCCGTCCAAATGTTCCTATCAGGTTTCTAATGGGTTCCCTAACTTCTCATCATTGTTTGCTTTACAAGGTACAATTGTATTTCTGAAATAAATTATCATTCATTTCTCTTTAGCCATTTGCCTTGTGACTTCGTGCCTAGTTAAGAATATACTGAACTGTGGACTTTAGATAGTAATCTCAGGCCTGAGTAGCCTTATTAGCTCTCGAGCATTTTCTTATGAAGAGCGTACCCTATTCTTGCTCATCTTGGATGTCTCAAACTTTGTTTTCTCTTTTATAAGGCTGTCCTTCATTCTGATTTGCCAAAGTATTATATCTTACAACCTACTTACACCTCTTTTGTCAAATTTTCCCAAATCTACCTGGCAAGCACCCATTGTTATCTCCATGTGGGAGTTGGGCAGAAGCCTCAGGGTTTAGGAATAGGAGAGGACCTGGGTTAGTCCCTAGCACACACATGGTGGCTCATAACTATAACTCGAGTTTCAAGGGTTCTAACCCTATTTTCTGGCCTCCACAGTTACTACACATACAGACATGCAGCCAAAACACTCACACATATAAATTAAATTAAATTAATTATATTTAAAGTCATAAATACCTGTTTAATCATTTAGTTGTTGATCTTGATGGGTACCTAATGAGTCTCATCATGTTTCCTGTCCTTAGAGGAATACAACCAGGCAATTCAAAACATTGAGTTTTGGAGTCAGTATGGCTGGATTCAGACCCAGCTTATCACAAGCTCCCTCTTGGACAAGTTATATCACATCTTTGTGGTTTAACTCTTTTATTTTTATGTTTTCTATTCACTTATTTTTTTGTGTGTGAGATCACCTATGCAAATATATGTTGAGCACTTATAAATACAGTTCACTCATAATATTTTATGAAGTTTTACATATTGATTATCTGTATCTTATTCATTTTGTTTTATTTCAAAAGTGTATTTCAAAAGTGTGTTTCTTTGCGTGAGCAAAGAAATGCTTGTTATTTTAAAACTTGCTACACTTCTTGCCACTGAAGAGGTGGCTAAAGTAAAAGTGGAATCCTAGAGGAAGGCTTTTGAGTAGGTTTTACACATTGAGGGTGGTATGTAAGTCGTTTTTGGCAATACATTGGGAGGGATTTAGGAAAGACTGAAGTAAGAGCTGCTCTGGTGATTCTAATGCTCAATAGATTTTATTCAATTGCATGCAAAAAACAACTATGGAATGTTGACCATTGCCTTATACAGTTGTAAGTCACGGTGACTGGTAAGCCACCAATAGCAGTTCTCCACTTCAGAGCACTTGGCATGCAGTGGTGGTCTATTGCTGAACTTCCAGATAGGTTTGTGTGCAGATGCAGGGCTAAAAAAAAAAGATCAGTGACAGGAATGATTTCTCAGAGGACGTGCACTGAAGCCCTAAACAGGAGGAGCTAGATTGTGCCTGTGGATGTCAGACTCAGTGTGCTCACATAAGACAACTGCAGATGACTCTTCATTGTCTGTGGCCAAAGAAAAGGTGGAGAGATAGCAAACCTGTCCATTAGAAAAAGGATAGCAGCTGGGCACTGAACAGATAGCTCATCAATTAACAGTTCTTACTGCGTTTCCATAGAACACAAGTTCAGTTCCCAGTACCTAGGTCAAGTGGCTCACAACTGCCTGTCTCTCTAGCTCTAGGACATCCAACACCCTCTTCTGGTTTCTACCAGCACCTCAAACACACCTGCACACAGACACATGAATAAAAATGAATATTCTGTCTCTTACTCTGGGTCAGGAAAAATGTGTACAGATTTGAGAGTCTAAGTTAATAACTCCTAATGTTTATGGACTATGATTCTAAGTTATGCACCATTGTAATAATACAGAAATAAGGCAACATTTTACATGAGCAGAATCAGTGTTATAATTATCACATAGTTTTGAGGACAACAAGCTTTCCCTAATAACAATAATAACCAATCAGACACAAATAATTCCAACCATTACTAAAAGCCATCCCTTACTGGTGTTTTCACATGTTTACATTTTACTATAATTTTACTACATTTTAAGAATGTCTGCCAGAATGCTAAATCCCATTAATTATGCCATCACATTTGACGCAAATTGGATACACCTTAAGATCTGTAGAAATAAGACATGTATTGTAATATCAGAGGGTAGGGATAGAAAAAAAGGATTGTTAGACCTGCTAGAAAGAGACACAGACCAGATTTAAAGCTGGCACTGCTGGGTGGCAAAAAGGAAAAGGAAGATGGCTAGTTACCCAAGATCCATCTGGCTGTTAGCAGCCTACTAACAGCCTCATGTTTATGACAGATAATTAGAAACTAAAGAAACACACTGAAGTCATAGAGGATGGAGCACTCTCAAAGCTATTTTGTGCTCCTTTCAAATATGTAACTACCACAGGGCTGCTGCCCTTGATACAGAGTCCAACTGCTGCTCATCACTACCCTAGTAGGCAGAAAACAGCATATGTGTTAATCCTCCTTTCCTCTTTCCTACAACAGGGACCTTTTAGAGGAGTAAGTTCCACAAATGTTGGAAAATTTTATTATAAGATCAGTTTACTGACATTACATAAATAGTGATGAGACACAAGGAGCATGGTGTTCCATGAGGCCAACTTTTCGATTGTAAAATAAAATAATTTCCCCAAATTCTGAATATGTATCCTCAGCTTGGAATAGTAGAAGTTTTAATAGCTGCCGCACACCTTCTTAAATACATACAAAATGCACACGAACATACATTTTAAAATAGCTCTTGACAGTATAGATGGCACCATTCTAAATATTAGGAATGATCTGTCATCAGATATAAATCTTCAGATATATTTATATCTTAATATATATATGTATATATCTTTAGTAATATATCTGCAGTTTAATCGCTGAGAGTTTTGTTGAACATGATAGAAAATGCTACTAATGTCAAATGATATATGACATTATAGTTCCATCTGAAGCATGAACATCCCCATCTGTCCAAGAAAGTGAGCATTACTCAGTTGGTTTCCTGATGTGATGACACAGTTAAGAACAAGCGAGTTTATAGAAAAATGGAGCTTCTCTGAGTTGTCAGATTATAAATCGCCATGTTATATCTTGGCACAACCTTTCACTATGAAACTAAAGAACAGAACATCTCATTCAATGAATTCCTAATCCTAGTAATTACAGAAGGGCATTCATTCTACACTATCCTTTAGAAACCAATTCTATCCAGAGTCCAGAGATAACAACTGATTAAAGATGATTGGTTTTATACAAGAGAAATTCCAGAAATAGGATGTTAGCAATGGCTGAAATGGGGCTATGGTAATTTTAAAATGGTACCTTTGGCTGCAAGTTTCTCCAAATCTGAAGATTGATGTTTCCTGCTATTTGTGCAGTAAGACTTAATTGGTGAAGTTCTGACCTTGGACTAATTTACCCTTAGGTGTGACACAAATGTCAGCAAAACATTTTCAAAGATATAAGAGAATATATTAACATTATTATATGGAAAAGTATCAATAATAACAACAAAGGCCATACAGACAGAAGGAAAGGATGAGGACTGAAAAGGGAGCTAGGTATGTGACCAAAACATATTGCATAAATGTAAGAAATTTTCAAGGAATAAATAAATATTAATAAATTAAATTAGGCATTTATATATCTACTTAGGTATTCATTAACTAAGAACACTTTATCCTAACATGTTTATTTCATTCTTTTTTTAATTTTGCTTTTGTTTAATTATTACCAATGTTCAAAATCCATAGTGTTTTCATTTTCGGGGGATGGGGCAGGCTAATTTTGTGCCATATGCTATTTATCTCTCAAGCTCTTAAACCCAACTCTGGTGGTGTGTCAGTGCTCTCCAGGTGCCAGCATTATAGCTTAATAATACTCAAGTACCATAATGAGTGTACATTTAACTACCTAGAATATAAATGTAAACATGAATATTTGAAAAAATGTTTTTATGTAACACTAACAGCTGGTACACCGCAAAACTCTGGTTAGGGCCTTAATAGAGTTTTTCATTTTCAGTTTTATTTTACTAATCCAGGTCTCACACCTTAATTCAGTGATTTCTTAGGCAATTCAAGAGCTATCCAGATTGATGTCATCTATCAAATCAAAATGCATCCAAGACAGAAAAAACACACAATATCTTAAGTAATACATCAAAACAGGAATTATCATTAAATTCTATTTGATGTTCTCTTCAAGTGTTTTGCTCTTGATATTAACTCAAGGGAAAATGCAATCTTAATTTTCATGTTTTAGATCAAAACTATTGGACAACAATTCCTATTTCTCTGAAAACTACTAATCAAATTCCATTATATTCTCAAAACAAAGAACACTAACGTAACAAGATAAAAGGTCAGTTCACTTTTTGACAGATTCATGACTAATTTAAAAGACATAATCAGCAATGTTAACTTCACAAACATATTTTCAGTCCCAAATTAGTGAGTCAGGAGATTTGGGTAAAAATAATCTCCCCTCTGAGTTAGAATAGGAACACTCTTCCACTGCTGGTGGGATTGCAAGCTTGTACAACCACTCTGGAAGTCAGGCTGGAGGTTCCGTAGAAAATTGGACAGAAAACTACCGGAAGATCAAGCAATAGCTCTCCTGGTCATATACCCAGAAGAAGTTCCAACTAGTAATAAGAACACATGCTCCACTATGTTCATAGTAGCCTTATTTATAATAGCCAGAAGCTGGAAAGAAAGCAGATGTCCCTCAACAGAAGAATGGATACAGAAAATGTGGTACATTTACACAATGGAGTACTATTCAGCTATTAAAAACAATGGATTTATGAAATTCTTGGACAAATGGATGTACCTGGAGGTATCATCCTTAGTGAGGTAACCCAATCACAAAAGAAGTCATTAGCTATACACTCACTGATAAGTGGATATTAGCCCAGCAACATAGAACACCCAAGATACAATTTGCAAAACACAAGAAAATCAAGAAGAGGGAAGATCAACGGGTGGATACTTCATTCCTCCTTAGAAAAGGGAACAAAATATCCATGAAAGGAGTTACAGAGACAAAGTTTGGAGCTAAGACAAAAGGATGGACTATTCAGAGAATACCCCACCCGGGGATCCATCCCATAATCAACCACCAAACCCAGACACTATTGCATATGCCAGAAAGATTTTGCTGAAGGGACCCTGTTATAGCTGTTTCGTATGAGGCTATGCCAGTGCCTGGCAAATACAGAAGTGGATGTTCACAGCCATCTATAAGATGGAACACAGGGCCCCCAATGGAGAAGCTAGAGAAAGCACCCAAGGAGCTGAAGGGGTCTGCAACCCTATAGGTGGAACAACAATATGAAATAACCAGTACCCCCAGAGCTCTTTCTCTAGATGCATATGTAGCAGAAGATGGCCTAGTCGGCCATCACTGGCAAGAGAGACCCCTTGGTATAGCAAACTTTATATGCCCCAGTACAGGGGAACTCCAGGGCCAAGAAGTGGGAATGGGTGGGTAGAGGAGCAGGGCGGAGGGAGGGTATAGGGAAATTTTGGGATAGCATTTGAAATGTATATAAAGAAAATATCTTTAAAATTCCTAGGCAAATGGATGGACCTTGAGGGCATCATCCTGAGTCAGGTAACCCAATCACAAAGCAACTCACACAATATGTACTCACTGATAAGTGGATATTAGCCCAGAAACTTAAGATACCCAAGATATAAGATACAATTTGCTAAACGCATGAAACTCAAGAAGAATGAAGACCAAAGTGTGGACACTTTGTCCCTTCTTAGAATTGGGAACAAAACACCCATCTAAGGAGTTACAGAGACAGTGTTTGGAGCTGTGACAAAAGGATGGACCATATAGAGACTGCTATATCCGGGGATCCATCCCATATAATCAGCTTCCAAACGCTGACCATTGCACACACTAGCAAGATTTTGCTGAAAGGACCCAGATAGAGCTCTCTCTTGTGAGACTATGCCGGGGCCTAGCAAACACAGAAGTGGATGCTCACAGTCATTGGATGGATCACAGGGCCCCCAATGGAGGAGCTAGAGAAAGTACCCAAGGAGCTAAAGGGATCCTGCAACCCTATAGGTGAAACAACAATATGAACTAACCAGTACCCCGGAGCTCTTGACTGTAGCTGCATATGTATCAAAAGATGGCCTAGTCGGCCATCACTGGAAAAAGAGGCCCATTGGACTTGCAAACTTTATATGCCCCAGTACAGGGGAATGCCAGGGCCAAAAAGTGGGAGTGTGTAGGTAGGGGAGTTGGGTGGGAGGGTATGGGGGACTTTGGGGATAGCATTGGAAATGTAAATGAGGAAAATACCTAATAAAAATATATAAAAAAGAAATGTAATTAAAGAAAACATCCAATAAAAAATGGAAAATTAAAAAAAAACTATAAATAAAAATGTCTTAGATAAAGTAATGCAAGAATGTATTCGAAGAGAAAGTTTTATTGGTAGTATTTACATTCAATACAATGTCCTATTGTTATAAATAAAGACTATTGATTTGATGACAAAAAAAAAGAAAATATCTTTAAAAAAAATAAAAGAATATGAATTGCAAAGGGCCTCCTTGGGAAAGGTGACCATGTGTCCTCCTTTGTTTGTCTTGGTCCTGGCTTAATGCCGTTTTCCTGGCACCCTTTCTCGTTTAGCATCTATGAAACCTTTTTAGCTTTTAAGGATAAACTATTACAATGGAGTTAACAAAATGACCTGAGGTCGGTTTAATAGACTTCAACTTTGCTTGCTGTTGCTGCTAGTCTAGAGTAGGACTGTGCAAGGACCACCTTTATAATGTTTCTCATTTTAATATAGTTGAATGGGAAGGAAACAATCAACCAATCTGGATTTCCAGCCTTTTTAAAGCCCATCCCTTCTTTAAAGAAAACAGAACGGGGGCAGTCTCATTCTGTAGAGTGCAGTCTAGACTGTGCTGTAATTGTGTGACTTGAGTGTGTAGCACATGGCATTGTTTGGGGAGCCTTTTAGATTTTGATTTAAATGCTTTAGGTTAAAATGATGGAGGAAAATGAATGCTTCATGAAATGTGAGATCAAAAAGTTCTTTTAAAAAATTGATAGAGGCTGTTCCATAGCCCATTGTGCCCCTGTTTGGAGAGTGCTGGCCTCCCAGGATGGCTCACACTCCTGGGCTGAGAGGAAAGATCTCCACTTTCTCTCCAGTAACTGTCTGGAGTCGGGCCAGCCAAGAGTGCATGGAACACAGGAACTGTGGAGCAGCGGAGACAGGATCCTTCTGGTCTAAAATCTGCATGCAGGAGCTGAGGATGTTCCACAGCACACTGTGCATGGTCCGGCCAAGAGAGAGCTGTTCTCCCAGGAGTGCTTTCACTTCTGGGTTCAGAGGTGAGAAAGCCACTTTAGCCCCAATAACTGTATGGAGTAGGACAGCAAGGAGCACATGGGGCTCAGGAACAGGGGAGCCCCTGGGACAGGATTCTTCCAGTCGCCATCTGCACCCAGAGCTTAGGCTGTTCCAGAGTCCTCCATGTACAAGTTCCTGCAGGAGAGAGCTGATCTCCTAGGAGTGCTGACATAGACTTACAGACCCACAGGAGGAACAAGCTCTAGTCTAAACAGCAAGACCATCTAACACCAGAGATAACCAGATGATGAAAGACAAACACAAAATCTTACCAACAGAAACCAAGGCATCATCAGTACCCAGTTCTTCCACCACAGCAAGTTCTGGATACGCCAACACACCAGAAAAGAGAGAGTATACGGGAGCAGCTTGACAGCACATCTGAAAGCTCTAGAGCAAAAAGAAGCAAATACACCCAAGAGGAGTAGACAGCAGGAAATAATCAAACTCAGGGCTGAAATCAACCAAGTAGAAACAAAAAGAACTATTCAAAGAATCAAACAAACCAGGAGCTGGATCTTTAAGAAAATCAACAAGATAGATAAACTGTTTGCCATCCTAACTAGAGGGCATAGAGACAGTATCCTAATTAACAAAACTAGACATGAAAAAGGAGACATAACAACAGAAACACGGAAACCCAAAAAAACATCAGCTCCTACTACAAAAGGCTATATTCAATAAAACTGGAAAACCTGGGTGAAATGGACAATTTTCTAAACAGATATCAGGTACCAAAGTTAAATCAGGATCAGATAAATGATCTAAACAGTCCCATATTCCCTAAAGAATTAGAAACAGTCATTAATAGTCTTCCAGCCAAAAAAAGCCCAGGACCAGATGGGTTTAATGCACAGTTCTATCAGGCCTCTTAAGAAGACCTAATCCTAATACTCCTCAAACTATTCCACAAAATAGAAACAGAAGGTACTTTACCCAATTTGTTCTATGAAGCCACAATTCCTCTGATACCTAAACCACACAAAGAGTCAACAAAGAAAGAACAGTTGAGAGCAATTTCCCTTATGAATATTGATGCAAAAATACTCAATAAAATTCTTGCTAACCGAATCCAAGAACACATCAAAATGATCATCCATCGAGATCAAGTAGGCTTCATTCCAGGGATGCAGGGATGTTTCAACATATGGAAATAGATTAAGGTAATCCACAATATAAACAAACTAAAAGAAAAAAAAACATATGATCATCTCATTAGATGCTGAGAAAGCATTTGACAAAATCCAACACCCTTCATGATAAAAGTCTTGGAAAGATCAGGAAATCAATGCCCATACCTAAACACAGTAAAAGCAGTTCATAGCAAACCAGTAGCCAACATCAAACTAAATGGAGAGACACTTGAAGCAATCTCACTAAAATCAGGGACTAGGCAAGGCTGCCCATTCTCTCCCTACCTATTCAATATAGTGTTTAAAGTCCTAGCCAGAGCAACTAGGCAACAAAAGGAGTTCAAAGGAATAGAAATTGAAAAGGAAGAAGTCAAAGTATCACTATTTGCAGATGATATGATAGTATACTTAAGTGACCCTAAAAATTCCACCAAAGAACTCCTAAACCCGATAAACAACTTCAGCAATGTGGCTGGATATAAAATTAACTCAAACAAATCCGTGGCCTTCGTCTACTCAAAGGATAAGCAGGCTGAGAAAGAACTTAGGGAAACAACACCTTTCACAATAGTCGAAAATAATATGAAATACCTTGGTGTGACTCTAAGCAAGTGAAAGCTCTGTATGACAAGAACTTCAAGTTTCTGAAGAAAGAAATCTAAGAAAATTTCAGAAAATGGAAAGATCGCCCATGCTCATGGATTGGTAGGATGAATATAGTAAAAATGGCCATCCTGCTGAAAGCAATCTACAGATTCAATGAAATACCCATCAAAATTCCAGTGGGAGGAGGGGGCCTTGTTCCTGTGAAGACTCTATGCCCCAGCGTAGGGGAATACCAGTGCCACAAAGCAGCAGGTGGGTTGGTGAGCAGGGTTAGGGGAAAGGGGATAGGAGAATTTTACAGGGGTAACCAGGGAAGGGGATAATATTTGAAATGTAAATTAAGAAAATATCTAATAAAGTTTTTAAAAATAATTGATGATAAATATGTAACTAGAAAATGGTTGTTGACAGTTTTCACCTACTATGGGAACTATACACATACTACTACTCACTTGACACCCAGAAAATTCAAATTTGCTACAAAAAATAACAAAGAACAGAGAAACAAACAAAACCAAACATCATTGAAGGACACAGAGCTGTCTCATTGATTAAGAATGCTTGCTGCTCTTTCAGAGGAATAAAATTCAGTTCCCAGCAGGACCCAGTGGCTCTCAACTGCCTGTTATTCTAGCTCTAGGTGAAAAAATGGCCTCTTTTGGTTTTCAGACTCCTCAGAATACATGTGGCTTACACATAGAATCATCTACAGAGACACACAGATACAGAAACACACACATGTGATAAAGTATTTCTTAAAAGTCACTGCTTCAAAATGAATTCAGAAATAAAGAATAAAATGGCAGAAAACAAAAGTCATTAATATTTTGACTATGTAACATACTACAATCTCTGCAGACAGTCCTTGCAAACAAAAACACACTGAGATGGGGCCTTACCAAAGGACAGAGGGAACTAAACAAGGAATGCTTAGCTGCTGTAAGAGAGCTAATTTGGAATTTTGTAATTGCACTTTGAAATGTCTGTAGTTAGGGGAGGAATAGATTGCTAGAGCTCCATTTATTAATTGAATACATTTATATATTTTGACATGTTTATATTCAGCTAAACTAAAATAATCATAATAAGGACAAATTGTTGGTGCTTTTTATAAACCTGTAGTATATTTTGGCAGAGGGAAATTATTCTAAACCAAAATAAACAATAGTATCTGTGAGAAGATTTCCATATTTATAAATAAAAGTTTTGAAAGTTGAAAAATAATCCATGTCCCATAATTTGCTTTTTGATAATTAACAACCTTAGTCCTCAAAAGTGGAGAAAAGCATTTTCAAATTAAAACAAACAAACAAACAAAACAAAACAAAAACCCAACAACTGTGCACTGTGTAAGGAGTGAGTTGGAAAGGTCCACAATTCAAATACATTATGTACAGAATGGTAATTTAAAGATGAATATGTAAATCAGTGAAGACATATTGAAGTAATACACTTTCAACATAATAATGCTGACATTGTAATAGAGATGAAAACAGCTAGGATATGTTTAAAATACACAACATGCTCAACTATTTTGCATGAACTGATACTAAGCTACCTTTAAAATATATCACAATACTATTTTAAATTTCCTCAATGCTTTAACGTGTCTTCTTTTCTTTTTTTTTTTAAAATAGAGTATCTCTGACTAAATAACAACAACAACATCCAGTGAGATTGTTGTATACCCACATATGTTTTATCTAGTGTTATCCTAAAGTTTCAGAAGTGTGGTAGATTAAAAACCAAACAAAACAATAAAAAGCAAAACCATCAAAAGAGGAAATATATTAATGTTCATGTACTGTGTTAATTCTACTTTTAGAAAGAATTTAATTTTAGAATATTGGATAGATTATTATATTAGTATACCAATGTGTGGGAGTAAAACTCTCAATTTTTATTTGCTTTAGCTCTATCACTGAGCTATGTTCTTGACCCTTAATTTAAAAAAAAAATCAAAGAAATACTGGGAATGAGGAAGAGAGCCATAACCTCTTTAATGAGGGCTAAGTGGCCTATTAGCATGCTTTGGTATATATAATCAAGATGTTGTTTAATGCATCTAAAAGTGTCCTGTTCCCACAGATATAATTAACTTTTGAACTAGTTAATTCTAAGTCTCTCAAGCATCTATGATGAATATATATGGAAGAACAAGTAGTGATATACCAGGAGTATTTCCTAACGTATTCATATGTTATATGTTCATTAAAAAGAAAGGTCAAAATATTATAATATGTACAGAATCCATGTGTATTCCCTGACCCATTGCCCACTCATTTGTTCATATATGCAAGAAAGTAATTATGTGTACATGCCTCTTCTGTATGTAACTGACAATGAATTTGAAAGTCCAGCCTCACTTTTATTTCATTACGATCTATACAAAGATTCAATGCCATTAGATATAGATCAGCATAGCAAGAATTGTTCTGTACTCATGTTATTACTTGAGGACAAAAAGGGTTCTTTTCTGAGAATCTTAGGAAAAAAATAGTATTTTAATGTAACTCTTTTTGCTAGTAAAATTCTGATCCTGGATGAATAGAATTAATCAATGTTCACCACCCTAGTTATTCATTCCTTATGTACATTCATTCCTTAACAGCAGACAACAGAATTCTGAAAACAATAGATAAATCAGAGTATTTGCACTCAAGTAGGGAGAATGCACACATAGATAGTTTGATAACCCTCCACTGATTTTCTGACAAGGGCATGCTTCCTTGTGATGTAGGAACACAGACAAAGGACAATTAATATCGAGCTAAGTTTCAAAGGATTGGGAACTGTATTAAGGAAGAGCCATGTGGAAAAATTCCCAAGAACTATGAAACCTACTTTATGGATTGTGACAGACATCTCTATTCTATACTCTCCAACTCTGCAACAGTACAACTCCTGTTACAAAAGTGTCTTCAGACTTTCCTAATGGCTCCTGAGGAGTAAAATCATCCAAGGTTGAGGATCTTTACTTTGAATGAATTAAAGAATGAAGATAAGTGGTGAAATAAATACCGAATGTAGTCAAAGGAATTACAGGGAGGAGACAGGAAGCTATGACAACTAATTTGACAGACATTCGAATGGCAAATATCATAAAGCTAAACAGTGTAGGGAGAGAGAAATGTGAAATCATGAGTTAGTTGTTGAGATGGAAAATCATGTTACTTGAATCACATGTCTTTTTAAAGACATAGACAGTCTAGATCAGTGTTTCTAAACCTGTGGTTCGTGGCCCCCTTTGGGGTCTAACAACCTTTTCAGAGGGATAGCCTATCAACATCAGGAAACAGAGATATCTCCATTATGATTCAATGCAGTAGCAAAGTTAGAGCTATGAAGTAGCAACAAAAATAAGTTTGTAGTTGGGGGTCATCACAATGCGAGGCACTCTATTAAAAGATCAGAGCATTAATGAGGTTGAGAACCAGTGATCTAGATTATTGAAATGGTGGTAGTTGAGTAATATCAACATCATGTCTATGGAAATATATTATATTTCTCCCTTAATCATTTTAGGATGATACAAAATATTTATGAAGTATTTTGAGACACTTGGAAATAGACTTTGCAGGGATAGACCTTTGTCCGGTACTTTCCATATCAATATGCACAAATAGGAACCTGAATCATGCCAGTGAAAAATAAATCCAATGGAACCCATTTGCCTTATTTAATTCATAAATGATTGTTTATATTTTCAGGAATATGCTAAGCTCTGTATAGTAAGGATCTCTCAAATACGATGGCCTATTTCATCTAACAGAAGAAAGTAGAGAGACTATCACCACCAAAACTCCATTTTTTCAAAAAGCAGGAAATTAAAAATGTTCAATGTGATTAAGATCAATTTGCAATTCTTTTAAGATAAGAAATTATTGATGATTGAGTTAAGAAGTCTCCAGAAAATGAAGCTTCCAGTTGATTATCTGATAATAATACAGTTGAAAATATCAATTGTCACATACATCAGAAATTAATTTTCTAAAATTCTAATTCAACTTAAGAATATTGTTTATTATCCTTATAAATATTGCAAGAAAGAAGTTATGAATAAAGTTATCAATCAATTTGAAAAATATTTGTTTATTTATAAGCAACACCTTATTCTTTAGTTACTAGAAAAAAGTATACACAAAAGTTTCAGATATTAATTTTCCTATTGCTGATCTTCAGTGTACAGGAAAATAAATAGATGATTTGATTTGTTCAGAAAAATGTCTCAATATTGCTAAAGAATAAATTTGTGTCTTCCTCATTATTCTAGTTATTAACAGCCTTTCTATCTGGATATATATTTTCAAAGGTTTGAGCTGTTGAAAATACCTAGATGTGGTAGAGACCACCTAAAACCCCATACTTATGACAGTGAGTTGGAGGATGTTGATGTCTAGACTATCCTGGATGACATATATGACCATGTCTCAAACATAAACTCAAATGAGGGGGAAATATTGGAAGGAGTATCATTTTATTCTCAGCACACCTATTAAATCTTTGTAAATATACATTACTGGATACCCCAGGACATACATGATAAGTAGACACTCTAGCCCTTGTTATCAGAGGTTAGAAAGTTTTTAGACTGGGTTGGTGTTTTATTTTCCTCCTGTGGTAGCACACAGAATATCTTACTGTACAAAAGCCCTTAGAACAGAGGGGTCAAGTCTCTGTGTAGGCATTAACTTGATTTTTTTCATGTTCAATGACTTGTATAGGTGTTGTCTTCACCAGTAGGATTTTATCATCATTTGTGGAGGGCAGCTAATTATCTTGGTAATACCAATCCAGCTATAAACTCTTTGATCTATAATGGTGTCCTGACATGCCATGTCAATGGTGGCACAAAAGCTGTGGAAATAACCAACCAATATCTGATTTGACTTAAGGCCCACTCTACAAGATTGAACCACTCCCCACCACTGCTTGGGTGACCAAGAACATGACACTAGATAGCTTTGGGATCTAGGATAAAACAAAGTATGACTGTTATAGTAAAACATGACCCCTCAGTGACGTTCTGCTGTTTTAGAGATCAGTGTCTTGTGCAGTCATCATCAGAGAAGCTTTCTCCTGAAGCAGATAAGAACAAATACAGAGACCCACAGCCAGACTTTATATAGGGTGAGGAACTTTGGAATACCCAGGCCTAAATAGGATGTTTTCATCAAATCCCTCCCCTTTGAACTCTGGAGCCCTCCAGAAGAGGAGGCAAAAAGATTTTAAAAGCAAGAGGGAAGGGAGAACACCAAGAACACATGAGCCACTAAATTAACATGAATAGAGCTCATACAAACATACAGAGACTGAGACAGCATGCACAGGGCCTGTACACCTCTGCACAAGACATCTGAGTGTACATTATAGCTTCTAGTTTAGTGTTTTTATAGGATTCCTGAGAGTGTGAACAAGCAGGCTTTTGATTCTTGTGCCTTTTCTGGGGCTTGTTTCCTTCTGTTTGTTTCTTTTGTCCTATACTGATGTGTTTATGTTTTGTTTTTAATATTATATTTTATTACTATCCTATAGAAGTCTGTTTTTGTTTGTGTGTGTATATGTGTGTGCTTTTCTAATCAGAGACAGAAAGGGTCATTGGTCTGCATTCAAGGGGAGGAGGGGTAGAACTGAGAGGAGTATAGGGAGGAGGAGATGTAATCAAGATATATTATGTGAGAAAAAATATTTTCAATAAAATGGAGAAAGTCATTTAGAGAGAAAGAACCCTGTGTAAATCAGGAAGAGACCAACTGAAAGCTTGTGCGTTGAGCTCCCTACTGAGCAGCAGGCTATTAAGGACAAATGAAAGTCTGTGGTGCAAAGGATGTCAAAGGAGGCTTTTTGACTAACCTGAGTGTTTTCCTATTTTCAGTGGTAATAGTCCCGAAGAGAGATACATTTCTCCCAATTTGTACTGTAGTCCTTCCAAGGGTGGAAAGACTATAGAATAGAAACATCAATGTTGTCTTTTGGAAGAACTCTGAGAGAAGTCAGGGATTGGAAGAGCTTAGGTCTTCTGGTACGTTTTGGACCCAAAGGTGTCTTTTCAAATTTCCCCTGTTCACAGACAGAACCTGAAGGTCTGATGGGAGAACTAGTTTTCCTCAGTCCCTTGAGACCTGAAGTAAGCAAATAAGTTGTAAATAAAGGGGTTGGGAGTACTGAGTGCATGTGTGTGTGTGTGTGTGTGTGTTGCAGGCATGCATGCACACACATATATGAACATATACATGCACCTGCACTTAAAATTTCATAAATAATAAAAGCAATTAAAACAGTTTTTCAACTGTATCAATAACTTGTATTTCTTGCAATGTTATCTCACTTTCTGAGATTAAAGGAGTATGATCATTTGAGAATTAATGCTGATCATTTAAAGAAAGGATTAGGGCCACTTTAAAGTAGAATAGATTCTTGCTTACAAAGCTAATTTAATCTCAGAGTTTGGGAGGTTACTTAACACCTACCCAGAGAGTGGCTATTACATTTTAAAGCATTCAAACCAGTCATGTGGACTGTTTCAAATTATCCAAGAGATTTGAATTCCCTTGCAGCAGTAAGCAAATGATTGTTTCTTCACATCTGCTTTGAGTACACAGCGAGCTCCGTCTGCTGGACACTGAACACAAAGCGGTTTTGCATATTGGGAGGTTCACGGCCAATAGGAACATGAAACCAAGAAGAGGTACAGACGGAGTGTACTTGTCATGGAGTGAGGTCAAAGACTTCATCTACATCCTTGCCAAAGATACGGTAGAATCATGTATGATTGGCAGGTGTCTGATGAATGCTAAATTGGCTCTCACTATTACCATAGCCTGGGCTGTTGAGAGAAGGAAGAAAAGGCGTACATTTTAAGCTATAAGAAGAGAGCTTTGGAGGGGATTGAGGCTGCAGGTGTGGCTCAACCTTTCTCTGCTCTGGACCTCCCTTCACTAAATGCCACTGAGTGATTAGATGCTTGGTTCTCTCTGCTGGCCTTCATTTCCTTTTTATAATGTAGACTTTGACATGGGTACTCACTATAATTTCTCCCAGTTCTAAGAAATATCCTTTGGGGATTTCCCATTTCTCTCTAGGAAAGCCTTTAGTATCCATCCAGTGGGAGAGAAATCTAATCTCCACATTAAAGGTTACCAGAGGTGGACAAGAAACAAGAAGGGATACAAAAACTGCACAGGGTAGCTTCTCTGCTACTTCTGTTTGCCTCGCCTCCCCAACCACATTATTTGATATTTTTCCCACATTTTATTTCCTAAATGTGTGAAGTGAAGCTGTATTGGCTCAGTGTCTAGCCACATGATCATTATCACCACGATGACTGCATTCTTCCTTAGAAGTAACATGTGTCTTCTATTACCAGTTTGCTCAAGCATGTTTTTGATTCTATATTTCTCTGCTCCCATCTTCTTTTTCTCATGAGACAGGCTGAAGACACACTCATGTGTCTTTAGATGATCATTTAAACCACCAGCCTCATTCTTGGTTCTAACTTAAAATGCCTTCCAGAAGCCCACAAATTCTTACCCATAGTTAATGCTTCCATCCTAACCTGGGCCATTAGAGATTTACATTGATAACTTCCCTGCTCCTAACTCCTTTGCTCATAGACAACTTGTTCTCTATGGGATAAATGGAACATACATAAATCACCCCATGCCATTCCATTGCTAACACTGTCCAGTGACTTCCTCAGTGGGATCTTCTGTCTTCTCTCTATTTGGCTCCTTACTATCCCTGAATCATGCCACATGAATAGCTACCAACATTTCTGCTGTGTTCCTTCTATCCAAAACACTCTTTCTCTGATAAAGCACACTGCCCACCTCCCTCCCTCAGCTTCTTTCAGATCTGTTTCCCTTTCTCAAAAAGAGACTTTGCTGACCCTCATCCCTAGGACACACTTGCAGTTTAACAGATTTGTCCCCACTGCGTGTCCTACTACCTGATAATCACATTTACATGGCCCACAAAATTAGCTCAAGGAGATTTGGAGATTCATCTTATTTTATATATTTGCTGTGATTTGTGTAGTATTTAGTAGCAACAAAGTGTAGAAACTCTTGGTAATTGTATGTTCCTCCACTGAGTGATTCATCTGTCAATTCTAGCATGTGACCTGATCTTATTGTCTTTCCTTTGAAAGTGCGAGAATTGGCCCTTTATTGCAATAACTATTATGATTTTAGTATGAGGACATTATACCAACTTTTAAGAATCTTTCCAAATCTGGATTTTGGCATTTGTACTAATTTATGATGATGATTGCTTTAGCCATTAATTACCATTTGGTGACCATTTATGTAGCCGTAACTTAGCTGAGAGCTCTATAATGTTATTTTTCCTCATCTTACTATGACTCTAAGAGATACTATTAGAGACTGTTTTACTTGTCTTGATGGTACAGAAAGTAAATTGACCTCAGAAGAAGTTAAATATATTTAAATATGCCAGTAAGTCCTTGCATAAGCCACACTTCAGGCACCAACCCTCTGATTCAGATGTGCTGTGGTTAAGATAGCTCTGGAGATGGGTCTGTCTTAGAAACTGTATCTGTTTAACACTGATCAAGTGGTTCTCCTCTTCCTCACACAAGAAGGATCATAACAAAACCAAAGACATTGCTTGGATGGCTAAAGAGCACTGGTACCATGCTCAGTGTATGTTATAATAATAGAAATTAAGACTTAAACGCTTTCTGTCCTTCCCCTAGTTCTTCCCTTGGTGTCCCTGGGATTAATCCAACAGTTGGGTGTGAGTATCTGTATCTGTATTGGTCAGGACTGAAGAAGATGAAGGGGATTGCAACCCCAAAGAAAGAACAATATCAACCAGACCACCTAGAGCGCCCAGAGACTAGACCACCAACCAAAGTGTATATATGGAGGGATCCATGGCTCCAGATACATATGTAGGAGAGGATGACCTTATCTGATATCAATAGAAGGGGAGGTCCTTGGTCCTGTAGAGACTTGATGCCCCAGTATAGGGGAATGCTAGAGCAGTGAGAAGGGAGTGGATGGAGGAGCACCCTCATACAGGCAAAGGGTAGGGAGTGAAGGGGAATAGGTTGGAGGGCATGAGAAGGTATAACCAGGGAGGGCATATCATTTGAAATGTAAATGAATAAGATGATTAATAATAAAAAGAATTAATAAAACTGAAGGTGGAGAGATGGCTTATTGGATAATAGCCCTTGGTGCTCTTCCTGAGCTTGGTTTTTAACACTTGCATTAAAGAGTTCACAACTGTCTGTAATTCCAGCTCCAAGAGAACAGACATCTTTGGCTTCCTTGGACACGAGAACTCATGTGCACATACTATCAGCAGACACACATACCTATATAAGTAAAATAATAAGAATAAAACTTTAAAAATTAACAGAACTGCAATGATTTTTTTCAGCTATGGAATAATGCACATCCTAGTAATGTCATTTTGGATTAGTCTTTATTCCACCTGAAGGACCTGAAATAGTGATAATACCATTTTAGTTTAAACTTGTGTAAATGCATAATTTTCTTTCCATTCTCCAGCTCTGAATAATGACATGGAGGCATGGAGATTTATTGTATTTATTATAAGCTTCAGGTGTAGCTTATAAAGCAGATTCTGGGCTGTTCTAGCCTGACAATACTGGTTTGGTCTACTTGTTGCAGTGAAACCCATTGCCTGTCATCTTCGTGGTGTCACCCTCGCACCACTTTCTTTATCCTTGAAATGATGGTAACTCCTGGTACCCACCTGAGAACTACCTCCTCTCTGGGCCTGGAAGTCCTGCCTTTTCCTCTCCTGCCCAGCTACTGTCTGTTCAGCTCTTTATTTAACCAATCAGAAGGTGATGGAGAACAATGCTTACAGAATATTGAGTCAGGAAAGGCTTTATAATAATGACAATACCAGAGTCTTGGCAGCAATCAGATCTCTGTCAGCACAGGAATCAGCATTTGAATGAACAGTACACACAAATACTCTCTAACAAACTATAATAATCAAACAAGCAAAAACAAATGCTGACAAAGGTAGAGGTGGCTTGTATAGCCATTGTTTGAAAGACCACAGAATTCCAGTCTGAAGAGAGCCTTGATAACATAGCCCAAGGTGCCCCATGGAAAGAGTAAGAGCTTCATTCATCTGTTACCAGGCACTCTGTAGTATAGCACCTTCTAGAACATGACTTAGTTTTACCAACATATTTTGGAGACTCACTTAAGACACTCCAACTTAGTACAAAGACAAATGAATGGAGCAGGAAGTTCTCAGTGAAGAAGCATAGGAATTAACATGGAGTTTCTCAAGAACTAAAAATAGGGCTATCATATGTCCTAGCCAGACAACTCCTGGCACATGCCTGAACAAATCTTAAGATACCATACCACAGGTACACACACACAAGTACATGATTCAGTGACGTCATTCTTTGTACATCCATGAAGGAATCATAAATCAGAAAAATAAACATTGGTACACCCATGTTTATCTAGGACTTTTCAAGCCTTGAACTGGTTATCTTCCTGCCTCAGTCTGAGGAGTATCTGGAAAAACAGGCCCGCACCACCAAGCTTAGCAATGATTTCTGATAATAAGTTTGCTGTGCTTAACTTATTGTGTAGCCCAGATGAATTCATGAATCTCTAGGCCTTTTTTTTTAGGTGCTATGATCATTGGTCTCCATCTGGAGCCACACTCTTACTCAGATAATTGCCCTCAGCACATAGGAACTGCCTTACACTGGAGGTCAACAGCTTTATTCCCTCTTATCCCACAGTGGACCAATTGTTAACCAATAAAAGTCCTTGTCACTTAAGGATGGGTAATGAGATGTATGGTCAACATTACCTGATAGCATGTACTTTGTCATGTTTTCCCTTGTCAAAACGCTTCCCTTAACCCATCTCAGATTTTCTGTAATATTTTATCAATAAATTGAGTATATTATTTTTTTGCCTAAAACTTTGTTTCAGGAACCTGACATAACACATCTGCCAAGGCTACATTAAATTGAATATTCTTGACCCTGATGATAGTAATATATTTAGCTGACTACTTCTTGTTTTTTCCATTCATCACTTTTTCCACATCTACCATCCTCTCTCTCATCCAACCTGTCTTCCATATTGAAACATCTTAGCCTGAAAAACAGTTATTTTGCACTGGACTCAAGAGTATGGTGATTGGTTCAAATGCCTAACACTAGAACCCCCAGTTACTAGTACTCATTTTTTCTTGCCTGGAAGTATATAAGCAACCTTCTAAGGCGCATCCTTCTCTCTGTTTCTCCTAACAATGAACAGAAGATGCCCTGGGATTCTCTTTGTCTAGTTAGCATTGCTGATGCTGCAGCTACCTATTGCTCATTTGCTCCTTTCTCATTTATATGGTAGTTGCACATTTTTCCTTTCCCTTCTCTCCAAAAATGGATTTGTAAATAAAGGACTGGCATTGCTATCACTTGGATCCTTTGAGAGAAGCTGTGTCTTCTACCTCAGCAAAGTGGTTCCACTGTCTTTTGCACAGCCATTGTTTCTAAGAGGCTGAAGTCTAACTGTAGCTAATTTGGTTGCATGCTCAGTAATTTCATAGGCAGATGAAATTATTAGCCATTCTTACAAAGTGTCAGTAAACCACCAACAGAAATGTGCATTTGGAGGCAGCTAGGTCCAACTGGGAATTGGAAAATTAGTAGGAATTTAGGATAAAATGGGCATGCTTGCAATGATTCATTTATCAGTTCAGAAAACAAATCCTCTGATAATTAGAATGAGCAGCTTTGCTAATAAAAATTATCCGTGTTTACTGAACCTTCTAAATTTACCTGTCATTCACAAACAGCTTGAATTATCACTTTCCCATCAATTTCTACCCTTTTCCATTCCTTGTTTACAGCTGGAACATTTTCTCCTAAACCCTCTATTTTAGGTAGTGAATGTAAGGAGAAAATAATTGAAATAAAAATTATTTTAGTATCAGTCAAAGCAAGTCTGCTTTCTGGGAAGAAGGTTGTTGGTTTTATGTAAGAACTTTGGATGGAATTAATTCTGTTCTTACATTTACCTCAAATGACAGATATTCTGCTAAGAGTTTTCTAGTTGTGGATGGAAGGAGAAAATAATTGAAATAAAAATTATTTTAGTGTCAGTCACAGAAAGACTGCTTTCTGAGAAGAAGGTTGTTGGTTTTATCTAAGAACATTGGATGGAATTAATACTGTTGTCACATTATCCCAAGTGGCAGATATTCTGCTAAGAGTTTCCTAGTTGTGATCTGTCTACTGGTGGATCTTGAATTCTCTAGTTAAAGAAAACCCATGAATCCTATCTCTATCCTTCAGACCTGGAAAACTAGCAAATTGTACCAGCAGCCTAGCATTTAAGCAAGTACTAATCTATTTCTCATTAGTACAGCATGCTGGAATTTCCTTGACACCTTCATTCATGTGGTCTTACCCTGTTCTCTGTACCATTCCTGTCTATGATGATGATGTATGTCCTTCAAGGGAATGCAAGCTGCCCACTCCCAAGTGGGGTTCAGCAGTGGGCAGAAAGCTTCTCTCAAAGAAATGAGCATTCAGATGATTGATTTTTTTCCCTCTTGGTCTCTAGGATGGCATCAGCATGACAGTGCAGACTCAAGCCAAGGTCTGTGCTTGTATACATTATTACTTCTGGTAATTTGAGTGGAGGAAAAAACAATTGCCTCTATTGAAGAGCAGTCTATTCCAGCTAATCTAGATAGGTGACTTAAGAAATTTGAGAAGTTGTAATACATGGCACATGCATGGCTTTCTGCAAACACACATTTTAAGAGCATCAAAGAGCCATACTCCAGCACAGTAGTCACTATATTCTAACCTATATTCTAATAAAAATATGTACTTTGTAGGGGGGTGGTTTAAGAAATACTGGTGCAACAAGTTCAAACTAGACAAAACGCCAGCATGGATAAAGGGATGAGATCACAGTAACCAAAAAGTTGTTCATAATTTTATAGCTACTGGGAAAGGGAACATCACTTTTCTTTTCTTTTCTTTTCTTTTCTTTTCTTTTCTTTTCTTTTCTTTTCTTTTCTTTTCTCTTCTCTTCTCTTCTCTTCTCTTCTCTTCTCTTCTCTTCTCTTCTCTTCTCTTCTCTTCTCTCCTCTCCTCTCCTCTCCTCTCCTCTCTCTTTTCTTTTCTTTTCTTTTCTTTTCTTTTTTTGTTTTAAAAATTTTTTAAAGACTTTTTATTGGACATTTTTATTTATTTACATTTCAA
Source organism: Mus musculus (assembly GCF_000001635.26). Lineage (NCBI taxonomy): Eukaryota > Metazoa > Chordata > Mammalia > Rodentia > Muridae > Mus > Mus musculus. The sequence continues at coordinate 52,683,535 of NC_000083.6, forward strand.
ATGTTATCTCATTTCCCAATTTCCCCTCCAGAAACCCCCTATCCCATCCTCCCTCTCCCTGCTTCTATAAGGGTACTCCTCTACCCACTTACCCACTACCACCTATCCCCACTGGCATTCCCCTATAATAGGGCATAGAGCCTTTTCAAGACCAAGGGCCTCTCCTCCTATTGATGCCTGACAAGGTCATCCTTTGCTACATATGTGGCTGGAGCCATGGGAAACTTCATGTGTACTCTTTGGTTGATGGTTTAGTCCCTGGGAGCTGTGCGGAGCACTGGTGTCCAAAAGCTTAAAATACCCAAGAGCATCACTTCTCTTAAATGGAGTGTGACAATGTTTACCAACTAACATTCCATGGCAGGATTCATGCCCAGGAATAACTGAGCAACACAAAACAGACTCTGTGTATTTTATGTGATTTTGTATTGTTTTGCCATGATATTTATATAGATGTAGATTTTGATCATAATTAATACATATATGTCTTAATTGTTTTTTGTTTTTGATTTTATTATTTATTCATCTATGTTTTTGAGAGGCAAAGAGAGAACAGGAAATTGAGCATCTAGAAAGATAGGGAAGATCTGAGAAAAATTGATGAAAGAAAAAGAATATGATCACAATATATTGTCAGAAGATATCTAAATTAAAAAACAAATATTTGTGCAGTATTTAAAAGTTCCAGAAATTTTCTAAGCTTCCTGTAGGCATCAAATCATTTAATCCTTATTACATCTTTATGAATCATTATTACCCTCATTTTGTAGTTACACAAATTGAAGTACAAAATAGTTGCATTAATCCAAATAGATTGCCTCCAGAGTCTGTGTTTACTGGTATCAAGCTGCGGCTATTGGGAGAAAATTTCCAAGTGGAAATTTGGTTTATTTATAGTGTTCAGTCAGCTTGGTCTTTCTGAACTAACATGGTCCCTTTATTCCATTGAGGACCAAAGCATTTAGAAGGGCTTCTCCTTTGCCTGTGTTGGTTTTGTGTCTTTGCTAAGGAGAGAACCTAGGGTTAGGTCACACGGGATCTCCAGCCATCCTTTGACTGATACCGAAGCTGTTTGGAGTGAGCATAAAGGAAGCCCTGCTGGGACGCAGTGGAAGCATATACCTCCTAACACTCTCTCCCATGTAAATTAGAAAGGTTGACATTGACAGAACTAACTGCTTTGGCAGTTAATATAAATTAGATGTTGACACCATACCCTTAGCATTCTGAATTCCCTTCAAGATTCAAGATTAAAGGTGGTTTCATTCAGCATCAATAGACACAGTATAAAACTCAGGTCATTATTTTATCACTTACCATCTTCATTCTGCTTTAGAGAAGTGAATTCTTTTTTTTTTTAAGGATTTATTTACTTATTATATGTAAGTACACTGTAGCTGTCTTCAGACACTTTTTCTTCTCTCTCCAGACCCACTCGCTCTGGCTCAAAGATTTATTTATTCTTTATTTATTGTATGTAAGTACACTGTAGCTGTCTTCAGATACACCAGAAGAGGGCATCAGATCTCATTATGGATAGTTGTGAGCCACCACATGGTTGCTCACATTTGAATTCAGGACATTTGGAAGAACAGTCAGTGCTCTTAAATACTGATGAGATGTCTCTCCAGCCCGAGAAGTGAATTCTTAATTTTAGTGAATTTATTTTTAGATTATGTGTTACTTTATGTGTACACTGCATACGTGTATGTGTGTGTGTGTGTGTGTGTGTGTGTGTGTAGGTATGCCATTGTGTATGGGTGAACATCAGAGGACAACTTTGTTGAGTCTTTTTACACCTGACACTATTAAGAATTGAACTCACATTAGTAAGCCCCATAGCAAACATATTTAAGCGGGGAACTATCTTGCTGGTCCATTTAAGACTTCATTCATCACAATAAGCCACATTGAATTAAGAAATTTATTTTTTTATGCTTCAACTGGTTTGTGGGTGTTCTTTTTTTTTTTAGGTATTTTCTTCATTTACATTTCCAATGCTATCCCAAAAGTCCCCCATACCCTTCCCCCCAATTCCCCTACCCACCCACTCCCACTTCTTGGCCCTGGCGTTCCCATGTACTGAGGCATATAAAGTTTGCAAGACCGATGGGCCTCTCTTTGCAATGATGGCCAACTAGGCCATCTTTTGATACATATGCAGATAGAGACACAAGCTCTGGGGTTACTGGTTAGTTAATATTGTTGTTCCACCTATAGGGTTGCAGACCTCTTTAGCTCCTTGGGTACTTTCTCTAGATCCTCCATTGGGGGCCCTGTGATCCATCCAATAGCTGACTGTGGGCATCCACTTCTGTGTTTGCTAGGCCCCGGCATAGACCTAAAAGAGACAGCTATATCTGGGTCCTTTCAACAAAATCTTGCTTGTGTATGCAATGGTGTCAGCGTTTGGAGGCTGATTACGGGATGGATCCCCAGGTATGGCAGTCTCTAGATGGTCCATCCTTTCATCTCAGCTCCAGACTTTGTCTCTGTAACTCCTTCCATGGGTGTTTTGTTCCCAATTCTAAGAAGGGGCCAAGTGTCCACATTTTGGTCTTCATTTTTCTTGAATTTCATGTGTTTTGCAGATTGTATCTTTTATCTTGAGTATTCTAAGCTTCTGGGCTAATATCCACTTATCAGTGAATACATATCATGTGATTTCTTTTGTGATTGGGTTGCCTCACTCAGGATGATGCCCTCCAGGTCCATCCATTTGCCTAAGAATTTCATGAATTCATTGTTTTTAATTGCTGAGTAGTACTCCATTGTGTAAATGTAGCACATTTTCTGTATCCATTCCTCTGTTGAGGGATATCTGGGTTCTTTCCAGCTTCTGGCTATTATAAATAAGGCTGCTATGAACATAGTGGAGCATGTGTCCTTCTTACCAGTTGGAACATCTTCTGGATATATGCCCAGGAGAGGTATTGCTGGATCCTCTGGTATTAGTACTATGTCCAATTTTCTGAGGAACCGCCAGACTGATTTCCAGAGTGGTTGTACAAGCTTGCAATCCCACCAACAATGGAGGAGTGCTCCTCTTTCTCCACATCCTCGCCAGCATCTGCTGTCACCTTAAATTTTGATCTTAGCCATTCTGACTGGTGTGAGGTGGAATCTCAGGGTTGCTTTGATTTGCATTTCCCTGATGATTAAGGATGCTGAACATATTTTCAGGTGCTTCTCAACCATTTGGTATTCCTCAGGTGAGAATTCTTTGTTTAGTTCTGAGCCCCATTTTTAATGGGGTTATTTGATTTTCTGGAGTCCACCTTCTTGAGTTCTTTATATATATTGGATATTAGTCCCCTATCTGATTTAAGATAGGTAAAGACCCTTTCCCAATCTGTTGGTGGCCTTTTTGTCTTATTGACGGTGTCTTTTGCCTTACGGAAGCTTTGCAATTTTATGAGGTCCCATTTGTCAATTCTCGATCTTACACACAAGCCATTGCTGTTCTATTCAGGAATTTTTCCCCTGTGCCCATATCTTCAAGGTTTTTCCCCACTTTCTCCTCTATAAGTTTTACTGTCTCTGGTTTTATGTGGAGTTCCTTGATCCACTTAGATTTGACCTTAGTACAAGGAGATAGGAATGGATCAATTCGCATTCTTCTACATGATAACCGCCAGTTGTGCCAGCACCATTTGTTGAAAATACTCTCTTTTTTCCTCTGGATGGTTTTAGCTCCCTTGTCAAAAATCAAGTGACCATAGGTGTGTGGGTTCATTTCTGGGTCTTCAAATCTATTCCATTGGTCTACTTGTCTGTCATTATACCAGTACCATGCAGTTTTTATCATAAGCTTAAAGAAGTTGATGAATTTTTTGTTTTTCTCTCCTTAGAGATTACCACTGCTCTTTGAATCGGCTTGTGCTGTTAGAATACCCACAGACAATGGTGTTAGTTTGAAAACCATCAGTCCTTCCCAGCTGTCACTTAGCAGTCACAGGTAGCTACACCTCTTCTCAGCTTCTTCATTGTATCTATTTTCTGAGACCTCAAGGGGCATCAGTTTTCCCTCAAGATGAAGTAATGGTGCCTGCTTCCATTGAGGCTCATTGTGTGTTCCTTCTCTCTCTGGCTGGTCTGTTGTATGAGTTAGCTGGGATTGTTGGGCCTAGTGTCCTAAACATTTATTTTCTCACAGTTCCAGGGGCCAGAAATCCAAGACCAAGATCGTAGCAGGTCCAGTGTGCTCTGAAAATACATGGGCAGATGCTTCTGAGCCTCTCTCAGCTTCTGTAGGTACTTAGTAGTGGCAGGATGACTTTGGGTAGCATGCACCTGGTGTGTGTGTCTATCTCAATATTTGAGTGTCTGTCTCCTTGTTACAAATATGATATAGAGTCATATTGTATTAGAGATTCACCTAATCTCAGTATGACATCTTGGAAAATTATATTTCCATAGGTTATTTCCAAATAAGGTGATATCTGAATCACCAAGATTATAATACCATTGAATACCATATGAATCGGAGGCAGAACATACTCTGGCTGTAGCAACAACTTCTGCTCATGTGGAGAACTTGTGCTCTGTTCCTGGATGTGTCTCAACCTATACTAGCATTGTTTTTTCTGTGAGGAACATGAGACTTCCTACCCTTTTCCCACACAGCACAGTAGCTGCCATGTTGTCTTATTGTCTTCCCCTTTCATGGATGTCTACCCTAGTCACTCTATTTAAGGCCATGTGTCTCTCCTTCCTTCAGTCCCATTCCTCACTGACCCTTCTCCCTACTGAACTTACCAGCATCTGCCACACTTCCAAGCTTGCTCATTTGCTCCTTCCATGGGTCTATAGAAGATGGTTGTGTTGTTTAGCGTTTGTTTCAATCCTGCCCTGACCATGCAGTGTTGACCTAGTGAGGGGCTTTTTGTTTTCTTATGTGTTTCAAACATGCAAAACAGTATGTTACACTCAGTAATAGCTGAGAAAAATAGAAATCAGTATCACTGTGCTGATTGTTGTTGTATCAACTCAAGAAAGGCTTCAGATAGGGAACAGGGAACTCGTCAACTGAGAAAATTACTCCCAACAGATTGGTATATTTTCTTGTGGTGCATTTTCTTGATTTAATATTGATGTGGGAAGGCCCAGTTCACTATGGGTGGTGCCATACCTGGCCCAGTGGTCCTCAGTGCTATAAAACAAAGGGAGACTGAGCAGGCATGAGGATCAAGCCAATAAACAATATTCCTTCTTGGAGTCTACATCAGCTCCCCACTCCAGGTTCCTGCCCTTGCCATTACTTCCTTCAGTGATGGAAGGTGATATGGATCTGTAAACAAAATTCGCTCTCCCTTCCCCAATGTGTTTTTCATCATGGTACTTGATACAACAGAACAACATTAAGACGATCACTCTTTTGCTAGTTTAGTTTTTGAGCTATATATAGATCCTTAATACATGGTAGCTGTCAGGTTGGACGAGGCCAAAACACATCCTGAAATACTTAAATGAGCACTAGAACTTGGCTTTAAAGTCCTTGTAATAAGAGCCCAAAGGCCAATGCCATGTTAATGGGGACAACGCATCCTGATGGGGCTTGTCAACCCAACCTCCTGGAATCAGCTCCTTCTGGGAAGGGAGGGACCTCATTTGACTGTTCATACTCTTATTTGACACATGGAGAAGCATCACTGGCACCACAGAAGAACTGGATCCAAGGACTCACTGTGACTTTTTAGCTTAAAAAGCTCCTAAAGTGACCGCAAAAATGATGCTGGAGACAGTTTTCTGACTTTATCGTGGAGAGTGAGGTGAAAACAGCCCTTGATGTCACATCCAATTATCTTAATAATCAAAGCTTCTGCTGGGCTCCTGGAAGCCCATGCCAGCAGAAATCCCAAGTACAACTTCAGAGGTAGCCTACCTCCTATGTGGGTTTTGGTCTTACTACATATATATATATATATAATGTGTGTGTGTGTGTATAATGAACTGTTTGTTATTAGCCTCTGTTCTTCTAGAATGTGGAATCTACCAAGATGTGGTTGTTTGAATAGGTATGGGCCCCATAGATTCATGCTTTGAATGTTTGTCCCACAGGGAGTGACATTGTTAGGAGGTGTGTCCTTGTCAGAGGAAGAGTGTTACTATGTGGGAAGGCTTTGAGGTCCCCTATGCTACAGTATAGTAGCAGACACTTGAAGATGTTGAAATCTTAGCTCCTTCTCTAGTATCATGTCTGCCTTCATGTCTCTATGAATTCTGCCATAACAATAATAGACTAAACCTCTGAACCTGTAAGCTAGCCCCAATTAAAAATTTTTCTTTATATGAGTTGCCTTGGTCATGGTGTCTCTTCACAGCAGTAAAACCCTGAGACAGAAATGTAGGTGCACTTCCTTCACACATTGCTCCTTTTTATTCTGGCCTCCTGCAGCTATCAGAACATGGTAGAGATGTGAGCAGAACGTGCCATATTCCAGGTACAACTAGAGCACCATCTTGGAGCACAGCTTGTATGCCTCACCTTGGCTATATTCGGACCTCGGTTCCTGAGTCAAGGGTTTTGTTGGTACAAAGCCCACTCTTGAGTCTTGTGATACCTTACAAAAATGATTGAAGGATCACTAAAGCAGTTTTCCCATAGGAGAGGAAATTGGAAGCTCATGCTATTGTTTTGGGGGGGGGGGTGGCCCCACAGGGAAGCCTTTGCTGGTGAAATTTATTAGGACATCTACAATGGATGAGTCTGCAGAGAAGAAGGAGTGTTTATGCAGTAGGTGCAGTGGGTCATTGATTATTTAGTCAGTCATGTTCACTCACGGGTAGCAACATTATGCAGAACTGGATAGCATAAGATAGGATGAGTATTAGGGGGCATCTGTTGACTGAGGCAGCACATTTGATCCTTAAATCCACCATGAGCATGTCTCAGTCCTTCCTTGGTACCCTATCACATACTTCCTAAGCAGTGGTCCCCACTCCTCCTGGCTCTGCTAGTGTTGTACCACATGATTTTGTTCAGGAAAACGTACTAGTTGTTTCATATTTTGATTAGAATGTATTCTTCCACAGTGGAAATTTATGAGGGACTCCATGAAGCCCAAGCTTCAGGACATTGCTGTTGCCTAGTCTGCAATCATATGGTTGTGAGATTTTTCAGAAAGGTCCATGCTACAAGCCTGGAATTACTGGTGCTAAGGAGGCTGAGAGAAGATTTCTCAAATTCAAGGTCTGTCTGGAAAAATTAGCAAGAACTCATCTCAGTAAATTTTCAAAGCTGTAGATTAGAGAGCTGTAGGTCCATGGTGGAATAGTTTCCTGGAATTTTGACAACTAAGACTTAATCTCTAAGTTACACACACACACACACACACACACACACACACACACACACACACTCATACATTCACACACATCACTATGTTCATGCATTGTTTCCCTTCTTCCATGCCTTCTTATGTGTACATGTAGACAGTTGGTGGGTGGCTCTAAATGGGGGCTTAGAGTAAGAACATACATACTCAGTGTATCTTGGACTGGCTACACTTACATAGTTTGAAAAAAGGTATATTCTTACCAAAATCAAGGCTCCACAATTTTGTAAGAGGCATTAAGAATGGAGTCGTTATAGGGCAAGACAAGGCAGTCTCTCCATCCTGCTTTTCCCAGGAGCTTCATTTTCATCCCTAGAGAATCAAGTGACCATAGAATACCCCTCATCTTATTTATGAGTTTCTTTAAATGCTTGGTAGTAGGTGCCGGGGAGGGTGATTTGAATTTGAAATGAGCAAGTCCAAATGAAGGTTAATAGAACAGCAACCCACATTGTCCAGCAATTATGTTCAAAGTCTTTACATAAAATTATATAGCACTTCCCTGTATACTGCAGGTGGATTACCTGTCTTTATACAATCAGAAAGCTGTCTCCTGAGCTTCTCCTTGTATGAAACAGTTGAAACATTATGGCTCACTTGCTTAGTACTGTGATAAAACACTGAGCAGAATCAACTTATTTGACTCATAGTTTCAGAGAAAATTTGATTTTTGTTTTTGTGTGTGTATGAAGAAAGCATGACATATTTTATGTGCAGCAGGGGCATGTGGCTGAGGACTCCCACAGGGAAGCAGAACAGGAAGGAGGGAGCCCTGGACTAGAACCAGTAACCTGGTGTTACCTTCAAGGCCCATGCCGTGATCTACTAGCAGGTCCTATGTCTACCTTTAATGTTGCTACAGCTTCACAAATAGCACTAGCTGGAGACTGGGAGGTCGAAACATTAGATGGAGGACATTGTGGATTCAAATGATAACATTCTGATCATCAACCCACAAAAGCCTACCGCCACTGAATAAAAAAAAGTATACTTAGTCTAACTTCAGAGGTACCTATCTATCGTTTAATATTTCCAATGCTATTCCAAGGTTCAGAGTTTTTTACTGAGACTCAAGGTAATCTCTCTGTTGTAATTCTATAAAATAAAATAAAATAAAATAAAATAAAATAAAATAAAATAAAATACAATGCCAAACACACCCAAGCAATAAAGTCAAACTAAAGCCCAGTAATGTGCATGGCTCCAACAGGCAATTGTACAGGCATTCCTGTAATTCCATTCCAAATGAGAAAGCAAGAAGAATGAAAACATTTAACCTCACTGCTTCCATGTTGTTCTTGGAGAGGCTCCACCCATCAGCTGACTCAGAGAGATGCAGATACCCACAGTCAAACAGTGGATAGAACTTCAGGACTATTTTGGAAGAATAGGAAGAAAGACAGTGGGCCTGAAGGGGATAGGAACTCCACAGGAAGACAAATAGACTCAACTAATCTGGACTGTTGGGGCTCTGAGAGACTGAATCACCAACCAAAGAGCATACATGGGCTGCACCTAGGCCTCCCTGCACACAGCAGATGTGCAGCTTGGTCTTCATGTGGGTCCTGAACAGCTGGGAAGGGGGCTATCCCAAAAGCTGTTGGCTGTATGTGAAATACGTTCTTTTAGCTTGGCTGCTTTGTCTGACCTCAGTGGAAGAGGAAACCCCTAGCATTGTAGAGACTTAAAGTGCCAGGGTAAGGGGAATATCCAGGGGGTCCCCACCTGCTCAGAGGAGAATGGGAGGGGGGATTGGGGAAGGATTGTGAGAGGTAGTGACTGGGTGGGGAACAGTGAGCAGGATATAAAGTGAATAAGTAAAAATAAATTAAAAGAAAAAGAAAAACTGAAAAAAATCCTACTACTTCCATTTGATATCTAAGTGTGAATTAGAATTGTCCCAGCTTAAACATATTTAGAAAACCCACTCCTGTGGCCCTGCAATTTTTAGCACATGTTGCCTATTTCTTGGGATGGCAACACTCAATGTCTGCCCCTTTCCTCAGCAGACATTCCATGTTTCTGGGTCTCTAACACACTGGGGTCAACACTGCCACTTAGGCTTTACTTAAAGTCTCACGCACCATCCTGCTATGGGTTCTCAGTATGGAACCCAGTGCTAATTCATATGGTGTAACATCACAGGCTTTTCTCTGACCCTATGATGCCAATTCAAGACCCAGGATGCCATAGCCCTTGCATTCTATGAGCCTGAAAAGCATACCATGAGGGCATTGCTTTGTTTTGCTGACAGCTACAGGAATAGCTAGACCCTGTTACAGTCTGAGTAGCACTGTGTGTAAAATGCAGAAATCACTACTGTACTTGGCCTCTCTCCAGTGGCTGCCATATAGTCTTTCATTTAAGTCACTCTTTTCATAAAGAAAAGCTGTTCCACTGTCTTTGCTATATGATACCTATATTTATGTCCCAGCTGAAGGTCTGTGCCACTTCATAAAGTGGCAGGGTTTAGAGGTCAGCTGCTTTGTCCACCTTGTCTGCAACTTTAGGTGTGCTCACATTCATGTTTCAGGTCAAGTTGCATGACTTTCATATCATTCTCTTATGCTTCCCCCACCCTCCTAGTAATCACTGGATACCTGGCTTAAAAGAAGCAGACAGTAGCCATACTACAACCTGAATGTTGAGTTCTCTTGAATTTCTTCCTGCAGACTCATTAGTCTATTACTTCTGGGTTTAGCCTCATTCCCATTTTCAAAACATGGGCAAAATATAACCAGAGTGTTCATTGGATTTTTTAACAAAGATGTATCATAGTCTAACTCTTGATAGGGCCCCTGTTCTATTCTGAAACCTTGGGAACATAATAGCCTTTTCCCTGCCCATACTTTCATCAGCTGCCTGGTTTCTGAGCTCCTAGAAGAACTGCCAGTTGAGTTGTTCTAATGCATCTGAGGGCTGCTCTAGCTTTCAGGGTAAACTTAGCCACATTCCTCTACAGGATCAGTTCTAAACTCGTAAGAATCGTGAGTCAGTTTCATGAAAGCCAAGGCTCACCTCTATGGTAACAGTGTCCTGTATTAGTGGTTTATTTATGGCTATGACAAAAACTCAGACTTGACAGAAGCAACTTAAGGGAGGGCTGTGGTTTCAGAGGGTTTCAGTTTACAGCAATTGGAGAGTGGAGACACTAGCAGATCACATTGTTTTCCTGGAGCAGATAAGGACTTAAGAGTGCTAGCCAGCTTCAGTCCCCTTCAGCTCCCTGGGTGTGTTGGGGAGGAGGGGGAGGTGGTAGGGGATTCGGGATTTTTGGAAGAGAAACTAGGAAAGGGGATAACATTTGAAATGTAAATAAAGAAAATATCTAATAAAAATTAATCTCAATACAGAAATGCAAAAATGTAATAAATTTATACAAAATTTATATTTATTCCTAAAAAAGGGGGTGCTAGCCAGCACCAGAGATCCCTATGAACACTTGTGTCCAACACATGCTACAGGCTCCACAGCTTTCAAAAGAGTCCCACAAATTTATGGTCACGTCTTAAAATCATGAAGTGAGGGGGACATTTCAGATTCATCCCATAACAGTTACCATATATTGGGATCATATAAGTATACACACACACACACACACACACACACACACACACACACACACACACACACATATATATATACTAAGAAGAGAGCCAAGAACTAGGTCTAAGGCTGTAGACACAGTGGCTGTAATTCTTGAAGCTAAGATTTCAAACCAGTCCAGTGGAATGGTTCAGGTGTCTATAAATTTTAAATACTTATTAATTTTTTTGTATCTCTCAAAATCTTTGTGTTCATGCTTCCATATTGAGCGCATGCCTTAAGTCTGTTTGTTGTGACCTGGATTCTCCTGTACTGCTTTTTATATGAAGTCTCGGAGTTTACTACTGACAGTAAGAGTTTGTCTCTGCCATTCACTTCTAAATCGCACTGCTGAGTGAGTCACTTTTCTGATCCATCATCTTTACCAATAGGAAGTATTACATCATGCCCCAGTTTCTTTGTGGTTTGGTTCTTTAGTGGTTCACTGTTTATCATCCCTGATAACTATCTCTAGTTTATTTGGGAAGTTTTATAAACCAATTTCTACCTTCTTAAGGGCTGCATCCACTTTCTAATTTTATCTTAAATATTTAAATGTTTGTTGCCTCTCCTGAGGTAGAGTCATGAAAAGTCAGGCATGGAAGAGATGTAAAAGGATATAATTAAGACTGAGTTTGTTATAGAAGATGAAATGAAAGTAGATTACGATGTATGAGGGACACCCCGTGTGTTCAAGTTTACTTCTTTCTTGGAGATTGTATGGGTGTTTTGAGATGGAATTGACACTGATGATAAAATTAGTTGATTTTTTTCTCAGTGTCTTCAAAAATCACATTTTCACCTCTAACATTAACTGAAGACCAATTTCTCATGAATGTTAAATAGACAAACTCGGATACATGCATTTAAATGGTCAGTGATAGATATGTTCCAATTTAGAACTTATTTACCCTAACTCTAGCTGATAGTTTTTTTGTGACACGTTACAACCATTCACTGGAAATTCCTGATAACCCCATTCCTTGATGGCAATTTTGCAAACCTCAAACTTAAATTGCATTCTTGATTCATAGTGACCTTAAGTACAATTTCCTCTTTTTCTTTTTCTTCTTCTTTTTCCTTTTTCTTTTCCCTCTTCCTCTTCCTTTTCTTCTTCCTTTTTCTTTTCCTCTTCTTCCTCCTCTTCCTCTTCTTCTTCCTCCTCTTCCTCTTCTTCTTCCTCTTCCTCTGCTGCTGCTGCAGCCAATGCTGCTGCTTCTGCTTCTTCTTCTGTCTCTTCTGCTTCTCTTTCTTCTCCTCCTCCTCCTCCTTCTTTATTTTCTTCTTCTAGAAGACTTTCTTTTGGTTTTTAACTTTGACATAGTTAAACAAAACTTTTGTTGCTGTCTTCCATCAAAGTCGGAGTCATCAGTCATTCCAAAGGAAGTGTTTTAGAACAGGTCTGGTCAGGCACTACACAAATGGCTGCCTCCTGGCACATGCTCTGGCATCCAATGCTCAGGAACCTGAAGCTTATGAAGTGATGACACTTAAAAAGAACTGTAACAGAAGGTGGCTCTGGGTAATGCTAGAAGACAATGAAAGATAGTAATGAAGGAGAAAATAATTTCAAAGTGACCATGATGAAGAGGAAGAAAAAGGGTTTGGAGACAAGATGCTGCTGTGGTTTCCAAAGTAAAGATGGAAGCCAGGGCCAGAGTATGAATTTGGAGAGTCTTGACTGCTTCCCGGAGAATTTAAACAGATGCCAGTATGGGAGGGAGTTTTTTGCAGGCACTGTAGATTTATAGAATATTGAGTGTGGAAAGGGACATAAAGAGATAATCCATCAGTTTACAGGGCAGGAAACTGACGCAGAGATGCTTCATTACTTGGCTAAGGTCCCCCCCAGAGCATTAGTCACTCAGTGAAGCTGGAAATGAAAATGAGGGTGTCCACTGTCCACAGAACTGGAATATAATGGCTGACCTAGTTTTCGATGGTTTTTAAAATGTTTTTCTTCTAATGATTTATGAGCTGAAGGCTTTTGTCTGATTCCTAAATGATAGGAAACTTGCTTTAAATCTGAAAGGGTTTTATAAATCCTCGTCTCATGTAACTGGGCCTATTGACAGTGTGCCTGATGTGGCTTTGACGATTCCTTATAACTTACAGTAAGATTTCTCACATTTGGGAATATTTTTTGTTTCTTGGGGCCCTACATTTACATCGTTGATTTTTATATAATTCCTCTGTCCATGATAAAGATTTAAATTTAGTACATAACTCATAATGAGATATATATACACACACACTGAAAATGCACATGAGTGTTATTGTCCTGTAGGCATTTTTGGTGTGTTAGGTAATAATACTTATTTATTAGGGGCTTTAGAAGTGAGTCTTATTTTGTGACTACTCATAGGTTTTATTATTAGTCAAGGCTTGTAGAATATATCACAAGAAAAGCAAATATATTTACTTAACTAACAATTTTGACTTTTTTTTTTTTTTTGGCTATACTGAGCTTGGCCTAGTCTTAGGCCTTCATGTGATAGAAACATCAAATTCTTGTTTTCTGAGGCATAGTTTGAAAACTGGTGAAGGGCTTTATACTGGGAACACAGATTTTACTGAACAATGCCAGCAATGTTCATAGGACGGCTTTAATAAAAGAAAGCATCTGCTAAATTTGTATAGTTTATGAGAAGCTTATATGATATATGTATTATAAGGTATAAGATGTTTAGTATACTTATATATCCATGCTTGCATATGTATATATGCAGCAAGGCTCTGGTCAGTTGGTGGATTCTGTTCATGAATCTCAAGGTCACCATTTGAATGGGGCTTCCTGGAGCTTCGTAGAGCCCTGTAAAAGCAGAACTAATAAAATGTCCCTGTATATTACCACTACTAGGAAATATCAGCAGCTCTCTGACTCTGAGATGCCTCTCCAGATCTGGATACATGGAGATCCCTGCCCTAGCATCCCGAACCTCTCTAGTCCAGTAAGATGCCTCCCCAGATCTGGACACATGAGGATCCCCGACCTTGAATCCTGAACTTGTCTACTCCAGTGACAGCTTCAGCTTGGTTTTCAGCACTGTTTCCACCTGCCCTAGATTCTGCATAAGATCTGTTTCCTCCAACGGATGAAGCTACTCCTTAGACTTTGTAGCTCATATGTAAGCAAAATGGGCAGTTTCTTTGTCCTTTTGGAGAGCCCATGCAATCCTTGGGTTCCTTGTTCTGGCTTTTCCTGTATTACTGAAAACAGGGAAAAAAACCCTCCATTTCTCCATCTTTGATTTTTTTTCTTTCTAGCTTCTTTTGTCCTCAATTCGTCACTGCTCTCATTTCTTCCAACTGCAGTTCAGTGAACTGCTCACTGTTCAAAATGAGGGCCTGTAATCTGAGCCCAACCTTGGTGGCTTTAAGAATGCTGATGGTAAGCTCTCTTAGTGGGCAAAGGTGCTTGCCACCAAACATTTCTTAATATGAGTTTAAGCCTTGGAACCTACATATTAGAAGGAAAGAACTGATTCCAGCATGCTCTCTTATGATCTCTCTGTCTCTCTGTCTGTCTGTCTGTCTCCCTCTCTCTCCCCCTCCCCCCCTCTCTTTCTTGCTCTCTCTCTCTCTCTCTCTCTCTCTCTCTCTCTCTCTCTCTCACACACACACACACACACACACACACATATTTAATTGGGAAATGAGTGACCTTTGTGATGATTTCCCCTGTGCAAAGTTGTGCAGTCTCAAAATTCCTTGTAGGGACTGCATGTTAATCAGGAGTACCATGTCCATCTTTCCTGTGTAGAGCCCTGACCAGAGATGAGATTCAAAAAAACATATCCAATAGTTAAAAAGAAAAGACGATGGAACACTTGCATATTTATAGCTATCACTTTACATTGGCCTACTTCCTGTGGCTTATATTATAAGAAGGGGAGCCTATTAGTAAAGAAAGTTCTATGATCCTCAACACTTAAAATAATTAACTTCAAAAGCCAACATATGGTGGTGCACACCTAGAGTCTAAAGATGCTCAAGAGACTGAGACAGGAGAATGGATGAAGTACAGGGATTTAAGACCAGCTGTGGCGATATAGCAAGACCTTGTCTGAAACAATCAGACAAACAAATAATCTCTGATCTTTTACGAAGACCTTTTGATGCCCCTCCCTTCTGAATTTTAATGCTGTACTTGATTTACCAGCTCATGCTGTGCCTATATCAAATACTCTTATTGTTTTTAGGATATTTTACATGATGTGTAAATTCTAAAATGGGACATATAGAGCCCTTTGGATGGCAGGGGCATATATGTGAAATTTTAGGAGTAGATTAATAAACCATAAAATAAAGTTATGGGGCATTATTGGGAAACACAATTGATGTTTTCCTCATAAACTTGCTAGCTTGGAATCTCATTAAAATAAACCATATCCCTGTTGTCAAATAAAATGGAAGTTTATTCATGAGTTTTATCACCAATACAAATTGGTCATTTATATTTATTTGTATTCATCGGGTTATTTTCCAAAATAGATAAAAGCTAGAATGCTCACTGCAAAGTTATGAATACGATGGCTAGTGGCTCAGTGACTGGTGTATCTGAGAGAGGCTGGAAGAGCCTCGATACGGACAAGATTGTATCGGACTTTGCTCTGTGCCATGTACTTTAGGGGAGTAGCTTTGACTCAATCAAGACAGAAGTAAAACAAAGATTACGATATGTGTCTGTAAAGCAAGCAAGATCTTTAAAGGCATTTTTAAGAAAGCTGTAAACTAATGTATGAGTTGAACATAAGTAGTATGCAAATGAAAATATTTTAAGTGAATAACCTGAACAATCATAATAGCTAACAAAATTTAGGATGTCCAAAGTATGAACTGTTTTACAGTCAATGACATGGTTTGAAAAATGCACACCTGATCATAGAGAAACTATGTATTAAATAAAAATGAGAAATTCTAATTTTTAAAAACATGTAAAATATTCACCACGTTCCAACATCATTGTATTTTTCTTTCCACTTATTCTGGGTACTTCCCCACCCTTGTGGTGCAACTTTCAGGATAAGGACCTTGTTTTGATCACTTGAGAATTCCCTTCATTACAAATGTATTAATAAAGTGTACAACTTCTCTTAAAAAGTAAGAAAGATGGAATAAGATAATCTGCTTATTTTCATATCATATAATAATGACCAGCTCTTTCACACTTTCCATTTTATTTAATACCTTTTTCTTTTTATGTGCAGAACAAGAATGTTGTAAACTAACAGCAAATTTAGCTACTGGAAAAGGGACCTGGTGGCTGCTTCCCTGGAGCCATGAGATTGTTCTCCGTTATCTGACTCTTATTTGACTAACCCTTTCTTATTCAGTGGTAGCTTGGCTTCCCTTTTATCCTAAGGCGTCCTTTAGTAGATTGAAAGTATTTAACAGTAGATTGCTGAGCCATTCCTGCTTCTGATCTGAGCCATGGATCCTTCAAGTAATTTGTGCCTAGGAACTGATTCTGTGAATGGCGCATTCTCTTAGCTTCCTTTCCATCAAAGGACTTCATTCTGAACATCCCTTTTTCTCCTAGAAATACCATGGTGCCCTTGCTAGGTAAATAGAGCGCTGCCTGAAATATTAAATCAATATATCAAACTAATTGCAAGGAGTCCAGGCCTGACACCAAAGATGATCTGCAACAGCAACTCCAGACAGAGGTGATGCTGCCACATGGGTTCTGAAACACTTTGAACTGTACTGTTGAGACATGTGTTGCTCTAGCCCAATTAGAATTTATTTTTAGCAAGAAAATATTTGTGAGGTTATCAGTGGCACAGTGTTCTTTCTTTTCTTTTTTAAAGGAAGAAATAATGAGTCTGTAGCAAGATAACTGAATGGTCAGCAAACAAAATACACCGTTCACTTTTATTTACCTCAATCAATAGCTTGAAGATGCTTTAATACAGTTTGGTTGTCAAGCTGATTGCCAAGAAGATAATCTGACTCTGAGTTTTATTTTCCCCAGCAATATCCTTCATTTAGAATCTGGACTTGACAATATTTCAACAACTGCATTGAAGGAATTTTTAATATAGGATTTGAGTTACAGAAGCACAAGGGTACAATGTGCTGAGGTAGTTTCCATTCATGTGCAACAACGAGGTCTGAACTCTAATTTCCCTACCGACTTCAGCTTATCAGGCTCAGACAGAATTTAAGAAAGTCTAGTAGTCTATAGAGTTCTATTGGGGAACTTAGTTAAGTTAAGCAGATCAATAAGAAAAGTGGTCATCTTTGGCTATAGCATCCTTTACACCCTGTTTTACCAGTCACTTTGTGAAATCCATACTTACATGGACTGTGTCAGCCACATCTCTTTTGGTCTCTGTAGGTTCAAAAATAGTTTTTCATTACAATACCATCCCAGCTGATGTGAAATCTAGAAAGCATGAGGACCATCTTATTTTGATGTATGGTGGAAATTTGATTTGTAGATCAATGACTCAGCCTAAGTAGCTGCTTCCATCTCTATAGAATCTGGCATTTCCTGATGTTTTGATTCAAAGTTCAATTTCTTTCTTATCCTTGTATCTCATGCCTTTTGCATTCCTTCTTCTCCCATAAACTGACTTGCTCCTTCAATGGCTGTATCACTGTCCAGTGTTTCTGCCTCCTAATAATGTCAAGAATAGCTTCAAGGTGGCATAGCTACTGCTGTCAACATATGTAGTAGGCACTTACGTAATCATAAGTGAAATCAGTAGAGAGTTTTCAACATAAGGAACATAGATGTCACTTGTTAACTATTTGTAGAAAAAATACAATAATTAAATTCTCAGACAAATAGTTCACAAAGTACAATGGTTTGAAGGCTGGAAGGTTGTCAGAAACCTGACAAAATTCTTCTACTGTGTCTGAGCTCTGCTGCCTTGTTTATGTTCTAGTTTTTTTTTTTTTTTTTTCTGTTGTTGTAATAAAGGCCATGACAAAAAGCAATTTATGGGAATAAGGGATTTATTTCAGCCTACAAGTTACAGTCTATCATGACAGGAAGCCAGGGTGGGAACTTAAAAGTCAAGCAGGAACTTAAGAAGAGAACCCGGGAAAAATGCTGCTTCTTTGCTAGCCTACGATCTCATGCTTATCTACATTTTTTATACAGGCCAGAATAACAATCTCAGGGAATAGTAGTGTATACCATGGCCTGGTTCCTTCTGCGTTAATTAACAATAAAGACAATCCCCAGGACATATGCTCTGACCAGTTTGATCTAGGCAATCTCTCAATTGAGTCTCCTTTCTCAGGTGACTTTAGGTAGAGTCAAATTGACAGCCAGAGATAACTAGGACTGATTTTTAAATATGTAATTAAATAGGGAGAAAAGGACAGAAGGAGGAAGGAAAGAAGGAATGGAAGAAGAAAGGAAGGAAGGGAGAAGGAAGGATAAATGGCTGGAACTAAATTGTGGCATATATCTATGATGGCTGAGTAGCTTGGTACATAGTCACCAATAAGAATTCATACCAGAAACAAAATTTACTAGAAGTGGGATCAGGCTTCAGAATAACCCATAATGATGCAACTCATATAAATTATATAAATGCATAATAGAATTCTACATGTTAGTTTTATTTAAATATGATGCAAATATAAGAATAATGGGAAGTTGGGTACATGCCTGCTCCAACTTATGTGCATCTCTAGAGCATCTGTGTGCCTTCTCTGGGGAAGGAAAGAGAATCGAGAATTGAGGAAGGGATGCCAGCTATGTTGTAACATTATCAAGTTAAAAACAAACATGAAAGTCTAAATACTTTTAATCCGTCATGTTAGATTATCTGAATGCTGGCTGGGTTACTATATTTCATGTTTTATGCATGAGTACTTAAGCATCATGGCAGGCAGATTTTCGGTTAGTATGTTTAACTGGGGAAAATAATCAAATGAATGGATTTTTCTCAATACATAGATGTGAACTATTAATTATTAAGGATTCCCAGATTGTCTCAAGAACTGCAAAGTCACAGAGCCATGATTTCCAATGTGTTAAGTAAAAGCTGTGCTAAGCTAAAATAAGCTCTTTTTAAAAAGAATTATTTTAGCAAAACTTGTCATAATTAAACCTAAGAAAACTGACTTGATTATTCTCATTTAGAAAACGGATATTATACACTAGTTTCATAAAACATTCTACTAGGCCATTATGGTCATAGATAATTTTTAAAAGTTCACTAGGTAAACGATGGTATTACATGTGTGTTAAGGGACAAAAAGGAGAGAACAAGGCAAGGAATTTAGATGATGCAGCCCAGAGCTGCAGTGATGTGTGGATATTTATAGCACAGGGGTGGTTCTTGTATCTCCATAGAGAGTCTTCCATTTATCAGTTTCCTGTAGTAAGCAGGCAGACCTAGGGCTGGCAGGGATTTTATAGAAAGGATAGGTCTCAGACAAACCTGCATTTGAGCTGTGTTCAGTAAGGTGGTAAGCTGTATTGCTTTCTGGAGCACAGCTGCCATATACATGTGTAGGCAGTTGTGACTTCTGCTCAGGTATCTTTGCAGTGAATTTTTTGCTTTTTTTGTTAAGTTTTTCTCTCTTTTCTGAAAATGAAGAAAGATTCAGAAAAAAAAAAACACTAGTGTATGAACATTATGTTATGTGCACTTTATGGTGTGTGCTTTTGTGAATAGGAGGGCAGAGAGAGTGCCAGTTCAGGTCTGGCCTGTGTGAAACAAAGGACTAAGAACTGAAAAACACTGTAATTTTTGATCTTTATAAAATAAGATAGAGTTGTCTTTTATATGCCAACAGTGTTATCAGTTGCGTATCCCTCACTTGCAATGTTTCAACTTTTTGTTTTCAATTTTCCGGATTTTGGAAGTTGACATTAGCTGAAAAAGGTGGCTCTAAGCTCCCAGTCTAAACTCTGAAGTGGTCCATGATCTGAACAGCTTTGAGCTTGATGTTGCTGATTAGAAAGCTTGAACATTTTGACCACTCCAGTGTTTCGATTTGTAGCATCTGACAAAGGGCGAGAAATAAGTTTACGATGAGAGGAGGGATATAATTGCTTACACGAAGTGCAGATGTAGAACGATTGGCTTTCTAAGAATAGCTTCCACATAGATATGGTGGAGTAAAATATCAAAAAAGGAATAGAAATAGAAGAAATAGTTGATTTAGTAATATTTTTATTTAATTTTCTTTTCTTTTTTTTAAATTAGATGTTTTCTTCATTTACATTTCAAATGCTATCCACTTTCCTAATTTCCTTTCTGAAAATCCCCTATATATCCTCCCTCCCATTCTACTCTGGACAGGTGTGCCCCACCCCCTGGGTATTCCCCAACCCTTAGCACTCAAAGTTTCTGTGAGGCTAGGCACTTCCTCTCCCTCTGAGGCTGGAAAAGGCAGCCCAATTAGGAGAACATATCCTACTTGCAGAAAGTAGCCCCCGTTCCAGTTCCTCAGGACTCACATGAAGACTAGGGTGATTCCAACTCTGAGAGTCCCAAAGGTCCAGGTTAGTTGAGTCCCTTGGTCTTCCTGTGGAGCTCCTATCTTTTTTGGGTCCCATAATCCAATAATAGTCCACAAGCTCCAATCTGAGGACATGCTCCAATCTGCAAGCATAACAGGGTATCATTAATAGGGTTATGGATTGGTGCTTGCCCATGGGATAGGTCTTAAGTTGGACCGTCTGTTGGTTGGCCATTCCCTCAGTCTCTGCTCCATCCATGTGCCTGCATTTCTTGTAGAGAGGATAAATTTTGGGTTGAAAGTCTTATGGGTGGGTTGGTGTCTATCACATAACTAGGATTTCTGCCTTTTAGGTGATTTCTTGAGGTGGTTTCTTGAGGTTCCAGATCCCCAATGTAGTGAGTCACAGCTAAGATCACACCCATTGATTCTTGAGTGCATCTCTTATCCCAGGTCTCTATCTCATTCTGAAGATGATCGCCCCAGCTTCCTCAATCCTGTCAGTAGCAGATTTCCATTCATTTTCATGGCCATTTAGCCAGCTCTCCTATCCTTGCCACACATGATCATGAAGCTCCCATTCTCCTCCCAATCCCTCCCAGTTCCCTCCTTCCATCTGCCTCTTCTGATGAATTTATTCCCCCTTCTAAGGCTCCTGTTGAAATACCCCCCCACACACACACAGCTCCACACAGGAGAGGTGTGTGGCTATCTCTCCCAAATAGCCAACTGAGGTTCCAACACACTCCTCATTGGATAACCAGCTTCTCTTCTGACCCGACTCAGTACAGAGAGGCTCAGAGTTACAGAGTTACCTGGAAGGCATGGCAGAGACTTTGTTGCCCTGCCTGTACTTGCTTCCCTTTGCTGAAACCCTCGCACCAGGCCTAGCCAGAGATCTCCGTGGGAAAACTCTGGTATCCAGGCCCACAGCAGCCATCTCCTTATCACCAAATTTAAGGTAGCTCATGACTTTTAAAGTCATTTTACCATTAGATCGAGCTATATTTATTGTTAGATTTAATGCTTTCATCTTGTATCATTTTTCTTTTTGTGAGTATGTATGTATATGTAAATGCAAGGATATATTTGTATATCTGATGTATATATGTAAATATATGCATTTCCATGTGTGGGGCTACATGTGGGTACATGTATGTGTATGACACATGTGTACATGTCTGTGAAGGTTTAAGGTTGACTTTGGAGTCTTCTACACTTGCTCTGAACCTTGTCTGCTGAAGCAGCAACTTTCAGTTGAAGCACCAGCCAGTTTGCTCCAGGGATCATCTCTACCTTCTGAACTTGGCATTTACTTACATATGTGGATCCAAATTCCAGTCCTCATCTTTGCTGGGCCATGTTTCTACTGTGGAGCCCTTTCTCCAGCCACATGCTTACCTTTCTAAACAAAGTTAGAACAACATCCACTCCTACTTTTCTTTCTTTTTCTTTTTTCTTTTATAGTTTATTTATTTGCATTTCAAATGCTAACCCTTTTCCTGGTTTCCCCTCAGCAAACTCCTTATTTTATCCCCCCTCCCTCTGCTTCTATAAGGGTGCTCCCCTACCCATTCACCCACTCCTGCATTGCTACCCTGGTGTTTCCCTACACTGGGGCATCTAGCCTTCAGAGGACCAAGGGCCTCTATTCCCATTGATGCCAGATAAGGCCATCCTCTGCTGCATATGTAGCTGGAGCCATGGGTTTCTCTATGTGTACTCTTTGGTTGGTGGTTTAGTCCCTGGAAGCTCTGGGGGGTCTGGTTGGTTGTTATTGTTCTTATGGGGTTGCAAACCCCTTCAGCTCCTTCCATCCTTTCCCAAACTCCTCCATTGTGGTCCCCAAGCTCAGTCCAATGGTTGGCTGCAAGCATCGGCATCTGCATTTGTCAGGTTCTGGTCGAACCTCTCAGGAAACAGTTATATCAGGTTTCTGTCAGCAAGCACTTCTTGGCATCAGCAATAGTGTCTGGGTTTCGTGTCTGTATTTGGAATGGATCCCCAGGTGGGACAGTCTCTGGATGGCTTTTCCCTCAGCTCTGCTCCATACTTTGTTCTCTTATTTCCTTTAGACAGGAGCAATTTTGGGTTAAAAATCTGGAGACGAGTAGGTGGTCCCATCCCTCAACTGAGGGCCTTGCCTGACCTCTGGATATGGTCTCTGTAGTTTTGTCCTCCCCTTTGTTGGGTATTTCAGCTAATGTCATCCCAGTTGAGTCCTGAAAACATCTTGCTTTCCTGGCATCTGGGACTTGCTGGTAACTACTCCCAGTTCCCCATCACCTATTGCTACCTACCCGTGTTCAATTTCCTGATCCTTGTCTATCATCCTCATCTCCTCCCATACCTGATCCTACCCCCACTCCTGGGCATATACCCAAAAGATGCTCTGACATATAGCGGGGGCGGGAAGGGGAGCACGATTCCTATTTTGCAAGTAGGAACTTCAGGCACGTGACTTTGCATTGTCTACCTTTTCTCTGGATCAAGGAAATAAATGGTAGGCTTTGTTTCTGTAAGCACTTGTGCCACCTCCTAAGCATCCATTTGTGTACAGTAGTAACTTTCTTTTGTGATTTCATAACCACATGCTGTAAAAAATAGATCTTGCTTTCTAGTCTTAGATGCTTAACGATGTCAGGAAAGCCATTTTAAGGGCATAAGAACCGATTACCTCACCTCCCTGTCCTTAATATCTGAATCAAACAACACAGAGAAAACAGAACATGGAAAAACATCTTGGGCCGGTGCTACCTTTATGGTATATCCTTATATTTCCAAAGGACAAATATTTCACCCTTCCCTTGACAGATTGTAGAACCTGGCTGAAGTTTTCATTGCACTAGTTACTTTTCTCATAGGAGCAGTTAAAGAAAGGGGGGTTTGACTGACAGTTTCAGATTATCATCATGTGAAGACATGGCGGCGGCAGCACGTCATGGTCAGGAAACACACTACTCAAGCTGTTATCCGTGAGCTCTGGCCAGAAGCAAGTTGGATATAACTGTCAGGACCCCTCATGGTAGAGAAGATGGCTCAGTGGATAAATCTCTTGTCCTTCAAAGATGAAGAGACCAACACTGATTTAAATACCAGGTGGGCATAGTGGTCTACCTAAAAGTCCAGCCCTTAGAAGGTGAATACAGGTTATCTCAAGAGCTAGAAGACTATCTTGACTGGCTGTATTGGTGAGCCATGGGTTCTACTAAAGTTCTCTGTCTCAATAAATAGCAATAGAGAAAGACATTCAACATTAGCCTCTGGCCTCTACATGCTCTATAATTATACACGTTCCTGTATCCACACACATACACACTTATATGTCACATAGAGAAAAAAGGGGAAAGATGCCTCACTTCTGTTGGCTTGGTCACAAGTCTCAAAAACTCCAGAGTCTCTCCAAAGAGCTCCAGAATTTGGACAACAAACATTCTAACTTGGGAGTCTGCAACATTTCACACTGCAACCTCAGTGATGGTCTTTTTCATTTTACCAGATGTTCCAAACTACAAGTTTAATTTTAATGAACACCGAGAACAAATCTAGAAGGATCAGAGAGTGCCTTTCTGAATTCCCAGAATATTCTTCTCTGAATATTGATTATTATCACCATGGTGATGAAAGCTGTAATAATTTGGGACATACCCAGTGCTGTTATTTTTCAGTTAGGACTGCTTTCAATGTCAAATACCAGAGAACTCAGTGGTATAATAGTGGTTTAGAGTAACAGCATTTGTAGTTCTTAAATAAGAAAATGTCTGGCTTGATGCTTTTTTCTGGTATTGGTTTAACTTTGTCACCAAAAAATCCAAGCTTTTCTTTCTTTTCCATTCATTGATCATGTTATATGCAGACAAGTCACCTCAGTCCCAAGATGACTGCCACAGTTCTGAATATGGCATCTGAATTGTATTCCAAAGCAGAAATCATGAGTCAGAAAAAGTGAAAAGCCTTTTTAAGCCTGGATGATAGCAACATTTGGGTTTTTTTTTTCTATTTAGGGAATATTTGAAGAAATGTTTGAAGAATAATTCTCTTCAATTAGATGAACCTCTCTGGGTATATTCAAACCAACTTAGCCAAATGTCTCCATGTGAATACTTACTAAGCTGGTAATATAATAGCACGTTTAAAAAAAAAATCAGTGTCTTCATTATCAACATGCCATGATCACAATTATCTAAAATAAATAAATAAAAAAAATTCTTAGAATCTAGTGTAATATTGTTATCAACAGAGAAAAGTAGAATAATGGTACACATATATGGCACATGTGATATGGTTATATTAACCTATTCGCATAAATGTTTTTTCTAGTTCTTTAGTACATAATAATGTTGCCATATTGGTTTGAGAATTAAGGGAAATATTTGAGATAGAAATAATTTCATTTGAACCCCAGGTAATTAGATTTCTGCTTGAAAGATTAGTGGTTTTCCCCACAGTCCTATGTGACTTCTCAGACCCATCTTTATCTAATCAAACCAGAGCAAGGGCTGAAATCTTGACACCTCATGGCCCTTCCTCCACAGGTACAATGGGACAACCAGAACCTCTCCTCTCTCTCAACTCAGACCAAGTATTGTATTTATTGATTTTAAAAGCTTATTTTGAAAATCACATTTAAACATGGACAGTGTTGACTGTAAACACTGGTTTCAGCATCTCCTTGATTCTCTTCTGTTTCCATGGTCATGCATTCTAATTTCTAATTCATGGTCTTATCTCAATTTTACCTTCCTTAGCCACTGAGTTCCCTGGAGCTACAACCTGTATCTTATCCTTGTTCTGTTTCCCTTACTCCTTCAGCCATCTACTTCTTGCTAATGTCATTTATTTACTCATTTTTTAAATTACATTTATTTATGTATTATGTATGCATGTATATTTTTAATATTGTGCATGATTTGTGCATGACCATATGTTGGTCAGAAGGCAGCATTCAGAAGTTGATTCTCTCCTACCACATTGGACCCAGGGACTGACCTCAGGTCTGACCAAAGCAAGTGTATTCACCTGCTGACATATCTTGCCAGTCCCTAGCCCCTTATTTATATCATCTGCACAGCCACCAGATGATATAACCTTAACCTTCAGATGCATTTGTTCAACTGCCTACTTTTTTGTCTCCTTTTAATGACCTTTGTGGTATATCTAAGACATAGCTTGTAAAACCCCCCAATCTTACAAGGTCTTCATTGTTTAACATCTCAAAATGTGCATAAGACCTGAACAGTGTGTAACCTCATGCCTAGATTCCCCTTCCACCATTCACTGTAGTCCAGTCCCACAGCGATGGAAATCCTCTAGCTCCTACTTCTACACAGCCTCAGATCTGACCACTCCCACCATGAGAAAGGCTACCAACCTAAGTCATAAGCATTGCTTTTGTCTATGGACTACTCTTATGGCTTCAACCTTGTCATCTCAATTACTCGGGTCCCTGCTACTCTAGATCCCACTGACAAGAGCCCTTTCGTTGCCAGAGTCAGCAGCCTTTCCACTACCCAAGACCTCTGTAATGCTCAATGTCAAATTCAAAGCTCTTTCAATTCTTGAATGGTATAGAGATGTCCATACACACACACACACACACACACACACACACACACACACACACACACACACCCCAAGCTTTCCTTATTAGGTCATACTGTCATTTCTTGCTATTCCACAAACATATGCATCTATTAATTAGTTCAGGTTAAATTACCTTGGCTCTGACTGGAAATTCTTCTGTGCATGGGCCACCTGATCATTCCCCATGTATGTTCCCTCAATTGTTACCTCATAAGAAAATATTCCCCATAAGAAGATATTTTATAATAATTTAAATTCTGATAATTTAAAATTCTTGGGAACTAGTCCTAATTTCACCTGATTTTTGTCTTCACAACATTTATTACTATATGGTTTACATTTCTCTCAATTTCTCGAAACCTCATCCTTTCCTTGCCTATCTTCCGTCCTTCCTCTCCTCCTTCTGTCTGCACTATATGCTGCCTTTTCTTCTCTTTTGTTTGTATTTATTCCTCTCGCATTCATGCCCTCCTTTATACCCCCATTTCTCTCCCCCCCTTCTTTTACTCTTCAAACTGGAGCCAGTGTTTTTGCATATCATTTGTTTACATTAGGCTTTAGTTAATGTCTGCACAACTCCATGACTTAGATAAAAAAAATCTTGAGAGTCACATAATTCAGTTCCTCTTTATAAGTATATATGTATTTATATATTATGCCTAAACCAAAATATGGTTACAAAATAAGAAGGACCACTTCACTAGAGATCATAAAATTGAGTGTGCATTTTTTTGTGAATAATGACTTATATGAGCGTATAATACATTATAAATAATTAATAATTAAGATGTAATACTCAGATTTTTATTTTCTTTTTTTAAGGTTTAAACATTTTAACCTTATGAGAATTTCATTTATGAATATTGTGCTTACATCATTCTTACCCCACTTACTCTCCTTCCAACTCCTTCTTTTTCCCTCCATCAAATTTACTACCTCTGCTTTAATTATTATTGTGACATACATACTCACATATGCACATATAGACCTGGTGAGTCCATCTAGTGCTGCCTTTATATACCTATGTTGAGGGCTGACCACTTGGGATTAGATAACCTAACAGGAGGCTTGTCCTTGGAAAGAACAAGTTCTTCCTCTCTCCACTGCCATTAATTGTCTATAGTTCTTCATCTAGGGATGGTACCTTGTGAAATCTCCTCCATTCACATTGTCCTTATCTATTATCAATATGTCATGGCTACAGTGTCCCTGTCATTTCTAGGAGACAATCTCTACAAACAGGCCTTCTGGTCCTATGGTTCTGTCCCAGCGCCCTTTTTAAAAACTTTTCTCTTAGCCTTAGCTGTAGAGATTGCTTTGTACGAATTAGAACTGGACACACCAGCATCATTTGCTCTCTGCATTTTTTTTAATTTAAATTTTATTTATTTACATTCCAAAAGTTATCCCCTTTCCCGGTCCCCCCCACCCCCCAAGAAACCTCCTCTCCCATTCCCCCTCCTCATGCTTCTATGAGGGTGTAGCCTCACCCATCCAGACACTCCCTCCTCTCTACTCTCTCATTACCCTACATTGGGGCATCAAGCTTTCACAGGATGGAGGGCCTCTTCTCCCATTGATGCCCTACAAGGCCATCTTCTGCTACTTATATGAGTACTCCTTGGTTGGTGGTTTAGACCCTGGGAGCTTTGGTTGGTTGATATTGTTGTTCTTCCTATGAGCTTCAGCTCCTTCACTCCTTTCTATTACTCCTCCATTGCCAACCCTGTGCTCAACCCAATGGTTGGCCGGGAGCTTCTGCCTCTGTATATGTCAGGTTCTGACCAAACTTCTTAGGAGACATCTGTATCAGGCTCCTGTCAGCAAGCACTTGGCATCACAATAGTGTCTGGGTTTGGTGACTGTATATGCGATGGATCCCCAGGTGGGGCAGTTTCTAGATGGTCTTTCCTTCAGTCTCTCTCCACACTTTGTCTCCATATTTCCTCCCGTGAGTATTTTGTTCCCCTTTCTAAGACCAAAGTCTTACTTCTTCTTGAGGTTCATGTGGTCTGTGAATTGTATTTTGGGTATTCCAAGCTTTTGGGCTAATATCCACTTATTGGTGAGTACATACCATGTGTGTTCCATCCATTTGCCTAAGAATTTCATGAAGTCATTGTTTTTAATAGCTGAGTAGTAATCCACTGTGTAAGTGTACCACATTTTCTATATCCATTCCTCTGCTTACTTTTACTTTTGAGTATGTGGATGCTTGTATATCTGTGTGGCTGTATGGACATGAGTGAAGATATTGATAGAAGTGAGAGGAGGTCTTTGATCCCATGGAGCTGCTATTAGAGACTTTTGTGTGCTTCCAAGAATTGTGGCAACTGAACTCAGACCCTATGCAAGAGCAGCAAGTGCTCCTAACTGCTGAGCCATCTCTCTAGCTCCCTAATTATAATTTGTCTTTTAAGATTTATTTTCATTTTATTTTTATGAATATTTTACCTATATGTATGTATTATGTATGTATACATGTACTATGTGGGTTCAAGAGCTTACAGAAACCAAACGAAGATATCAGGTCCTGTGGAACTTGAGCTGCCTATGTCAGCCACCTTGTGGGTGCAGAGAACCGAAGCAAGGCCCTCTGCAAGAGAAGCAATGGTCTGTAACTCTTGAGCCAACTCTCTTGCCTCTGTTTGTTGAGTTGTCTTGTTTCAAGTGATGATTCTAGGCCCCAGACCCTGGGAAGTCAGGATTAGAAGGTGTGAGATAAAGCCTGGAAAATGCAAGTAAAAGAAGGGAGCCAAAGTGAACTAACTGAACAAGGATACGAGTCATACTGGAAGATACTGGGCTTGGTGACAAGAGACCCCTAGTCACATCAAGTTCAGTTCCCACTTAGCTGTCACCTGCTTCACATGGAGATTGTACAACCACAAAGATAGTTTAACTTACTATTCAGTGTTGTTAGATGGTTTGGCTTGCCTCAGCCAAAGTTCCTTTATGGATAGTGCCACCTTGAGACACTGTCCAAAGGCCAGGTCAGAATCCAATCTGCTGAGCAGGCTGCTTGTTCCCACAGCTGCTTACTCATCAGTGGCTGCGAGCTGCTTCTCCCAGGCCTTTGTGATTGGCTTGGCTCCTCCCTCCCACACAGCCTCATTTCATCAGCACAGAATCAGCCTTTGCCTCTTGTGGGGGTTATTAGAGGTGATTTTCTTCTTGCTTCCCCCTTTCCCATAAGATCCTACAAACTTTTTTTTTCCTTGCAGGCAGCCTCTGTGTCAGAGTTTTGCACATTCTTTGTTTTGTTAAAACTTCAGTAGACTACAGACCTTATCACATCTATTGAATGTCTGCAATTACCAAATTAGTTTAGGCCTTTGCTTCCTGTTACAATTCACTTACAATTATGACTTGTAAAACTACCCATCTTTCCTGTTTAAGCTAACATGAGCACTGTGAACCAGACCAGTCTCGCAGTGGACAGATGAGCTTCTGGAAAAGGCTGCCAAGCTAGGAAAATCATTTGAATCTCATTAGTTCCTCAGAATACGAAGAAAACTCGAATGAGAAAATGCCAGTCTTCGAGTGTGCAGTGAACACCAATTTGTAAATGTGGGCTACACAAATGTAAAGTCCTTTAGATGTACAAGATAAATTAAATAACTAACAAACGTATGGCAGAAGCAATTACTTTTTATCTCTGCAAGTATTTGAAGTAAGGAGTCTGTCCCAGTATCTTTAAAATTAAAATTAATACTTGTTGAATTAAGCATAATTCCAAGCAAGAGCTTGATGGTGTTGCAGGAGGATCTAGGGAAGAATTAAATTAAGTACTTGAAGAATTCAATGTGTGGCTGGTTTCATTCAGAATATTCTGTTTAATCTGTTTTTCAGTAGGGTAAATAAGACAACAAAATAAAACCACTCGGTTTTCACAGCAAAAAATATAATCATATGGGTGGTCTTAACTGCGTTCTTAGATAAACTCTTAAGAAAAGTTTTAGAAAATTACAAAATTTAAATAAATTAGCTACATTGTTGGTGATTTATGTAAAGAGATAAAATTACATTGACTGAGTTATGTATGGAAAATGTGGCCCATCACTTTTCCTCCAGCATACTGTCTGTCTTCCCATTGCCTGAGCTGGGGAAACTGATGTTTGTAAACAGTCCAGTTATGAGACAACTTTCTCCTTCTCTGCCCTTCCTAGAAAAAGGGAATAAACTGGGATTTCCCATGATACTCTTGAATATGGAAGGGGGAAATTTGCAGGCATAAAAGCACACGAGTGATACATGCAGTGTAGGTATTTACCTTTAACTGTTCTTTCTGCTTCTATACTAGGTTGGTCTGCCCCAACTCAGGCAGGTCTCAGGAGCAGCATCTTGTACATGACAAATGTTCTTTCCTTATGGTGACAAAAATGCTTGGTGGCAACAACATAAAGAAAAAAAAGGATTTATTTTGGGTTACAGTTTTCAGGGGTATAGTCTGTCATAGTGGGAAAAGCTTGGAAACTGTAGTGGCTTGGGTTGTGGTGGTGAAAGTTTTCAGGTAGTGCTCTTACATGTTGACTGGTCAGGAGCAGGCAGCATGGGTTGAAATGGAGTCAGATTATAAGCCCTGTTTCCGTCAGCCTGTCTCTGCCACCTGGCTCTACCTTGTTCAGGCTTCATAACTTTTCAAAACAGCACCATTATTTGGAGACTAAGACTTAAAGCCTGTGAGGGGAATGCTAAAACCATAATTAGCACACTTAGAACCCCAAGAAATCTTTGCTGATCCCAGAATTCTTAATTTGCATGTATAGGGTTTTCATCATCAAATAGCAATGCCTGATAACTTCATGCTTTATAAAGAAGACAGAGTTTTGCTTAGGATTATTTAGCTTCTTATTACGATCAATCTTTTTTAAAATTTAAGGTTTATTTTTATATTTTTTAATTATCTGTATACACGTATAGATGTGCGTATGTTCATGTGTGTGAAGTACCCATAGAAGGCAGAAGAGGGCATTGGATACCTTTAAGATGGAGTTAGAGGTTTTTGAGGCAGTGTATGGATGCTAGGTCTTCTGAAAGATCAGTCAGTGCTGTTAACCACTGAGTCATCTCACAAGCCACTTAATCCTTTTTTTCCTAAAAGAAAATGTTTCGTTTCTTCATACCAAAGAGTTTTCTGAAATCAGTATGTTAAGATGAAAGTTGTGAGCACAAAATGATCTGTGCAGTTTATTTCTGATCTTTTTTAAAAAAGATTTCTTATTTTATTTTATGTGTTTATACAGTGTATTCAACTCTCTATTTGTCTTATAAGTATCCTGCACTAATCTCTTGGACCGCTTGATCTCCCTGAGTGTGTATCTGTGCACCACAAATGTGCAAGTGTTCTTAGAGGTCAGAAGAAGGAGGTACCAGGCCCTTGGAACTAGAATTGTTAGGTGTTTGTGAGACCTCCAGTGTGGGTCTGGGAACCAAATGAGGTCCTCTTGAAGAGCATCAAGTGTTCTTAACTGCTGAGCCAATTCTTTAGCTCCATGATCTTATTTTAAAAGAAGTCTACTTTACTGGATTCATGATGAACAATAAAACAGAGATGTCGTCAAAAACTTTGCACTCCAAAGTGATATCCATTCACATTAACTAGTGTACTTTAACCTTCTTTCATTTGTTTTACAAATGTTTATTGAGTAGATTCTATATGTTGAAAAAATTGTTATAGTTGTGCTTATATTCATAAGATAATTATTGAAGCCCTTGTTACTTGAAGTAACACACAACAGAGTATAAATATTGATAATAATTCTAGAAAAGTGAACAGAGGATAAAATACAGCATTTTGCTTAAAAGTTTAATCATGAAACAAAACCAGGGGGAAAATGAGCAATATTTTGGTGTGCACATGCATGTGTTTATGTGCGCGCGCATGAATGTGTGTGTGTGTGTGTGTGTGTGTGTGTGTGTGTTTAAAGGCTGAGACTCACATCAGATATCTTTTTCCATTTCTCTCTCTGATTTGCAGTGAGACAGGGGTTCATGCTGCCCCCAATTTGGCTAGTCTATCTTGCACTATGGGAATACAGATAGGCCACCATGGCTACCCAGCATTTACATGACTGTTGGAAACTGAATTTAAGTGCTTGTCTTTTCAAAGATTTATTTTTGTTTGACATGTATGAGTGTTTTGCCCGCATATATAAAAGTGTACCCCATGTGTGCCTGGTGCCCATGGAGGCTAGAAGAGGGCGCTAGATCCCCTAGAATTGGAATTATGAGTTATATGAGCTGCTATGTGGGTGCTAGAAACCAAACATAGGTCGTTTGAAGTAGCAACGTAGTTCTTACTGTCTGAGCCATCTCTCCAGCTGCATAATTTAGAAAATTAAAAATGTTTTTAATAGATTTATTATTATTATTACTAATCAAGATCATGATAACAATTTGTTTTAAACAAGGTTTTTCAATACTCAAACAAATAATAAAATAAAGTTTAATAGGATATTTTTGAGTAGATATTGTTTGCACATGCTACAATATGTAAAAGTTGAATGAGATAATCAATCAGGCAGTTTCTTTTCTTTTTTTTATTAGGTATTTTCCTCATTTACATTTCCAATGCTATCCCAAAAGTCCCCCATACCCACCCCCACCCCCCACTCCCCTACCCACCCACTCCCAATTTTTGGCCCTGGCGTTCCCCTGTACTGGGGCATATAAAGTTTGCAAGTCCAATGGGCCTCTCTTTCCAATGATGGCCGACTAGGCCATCTTTTGATACATATGCAGCTAGAGTCAAGAGCTCCGGGGTACTGGTTAGTTCATATTGTTGTTCCACATATAGGGTTGCAGTTCCCTTTAGCTCCTTGGGTGCTTTCTCTAGCTCCTCCATTGGGGTCCCTGTGATCCATTCAATAGCTGACTGTGAGCATCCACTTCTGTGTTTGCTAGGCCCTGGCATAGTCTCACAAGAGACAGCTATATCTGGGTCCTTTCAGCAAAATCTTGTTAGTGTATGCAATGGTGTCAGCGATTGGAAGCTGATTATGGGATGGATCCCTGCATATGGCAATCACTAGATGGTCCATCCTTTCGTCACAGCTCCAAATTTTGTTTCTGTAACTCCTTCCATGGGTGTTTTGTTCCCAATTCTAAGAACGGGCAAAGTGTCCACACTTTGGTCTTCGTTCTTCTTGAGTTTCATGTGTTTAGCAAATTGTATCTTATATCTTGGGTATCCTAAGTTTCTGGGCTAATATCCACTTATCAGTGAGTACATATTGTGTGAGTTCCTTTGTGATTGGGTTACCTCACTCAGGATGATGCCCTCCAGGTCCATCCCTTTCCCTAGGAATTTCATAAATTCATTCTTTTCAATAGCTGAGTAGTACTCAATTGTGTAAATGTACCACATTTTCTATATCCATTCCTCTGTTGAAAGAACCTCTCTGGGTTCTTTCCAGCTTCTGGCTATTATAAATAAGGCTGCTATGAACATAGTGGAGCATGTGTCCTTCTTACCGATTGGGACATCTTCTGGATATATGCCCAGGAGAGGTGTTGCTGGATCCTCTGGTAGTACTATGTCCAATTTTCTGAGGAACCGCCAGACTGATTTCCAGAGTGGTTGTACAAGCTTGCAATCCCACCAACAATGGAGGAGTGTCCCTCTTTCTCCACATCCCTGCCAGCATCTGCTGTCACCTGAATTTTTTATCTTAGCCATTCTGACTGGTTTGAGGTGGAATCTCAGGGTTGTTTTGATTTGCATTTCCCTGACGATTAAAGATGTTGAACATTTTTTTCAGGTGCTTCTCTGCCATTCGGTATTCCTCAGGTGAGAATTCTTTGTTCAGTTCTGAACCCTATTTTTTAATGGGGTTATTTGATTTTCTGGAGTCCACCTTCTTGAGTTCTTTATATATATTGGATATTAGTCCCCTATCCGATTTGGGATAGGTAAAGATCCTTTCCCAATCTGTTGGTGGTCTTTTTGTCTTATTGACAGTGTCTTTTGCCTTGCAGAAGCTTTGTAATTTTATGAGGTCCCATTTATCGATTCTCGATCTTACAGCACAAGCCATTGCTGTTCTGTTCAGGAATTTTTCCCCTGTACCCATATTTTCGAGGCTTTTCCCTACTTTCTCTATAAGTTTCAGTGTCTCTGGTTTTATGTGGAGTTCCTTAATCCACTTAGATTTGACCTTAGTACAAAGAGAATCGGGCAGTTTCTTTTTCCCTTTTGTTATCTCAAGTCATCTAGGCCCTATCCCAGCCATCTCTTACCACTAGGTTTTTATATACTGCCATTATTATTATTGCTAATTATTGTATATATGTTGTATGTCATGGTACGTGTGTGTAAGTCAGAACTACTCTGTGTCGTCAGTTATCTCCTTACACATTTACCACATTTATGTAGATTCCAAGAATCAAACTGGAGTTGTTAGGCTTGGGCCAAATGCTTTCCCCTGCTAATCCATCTCTCTAGCTAGCTGCTATATTTTTGCAGCTCCACCTGATGTTATTCTGCAGGACTGTCTCAAATGTCATATACATACAAGGTTTTGTTTTGCTTTGCTTTAATACATATAAGAAATAAGGAGAAGGCTACAGGTTCTGAACATCTCGGAGGTGACAGTTGAGGCTGAGGGTGCTGCCAAGAGCTCCTAGTGGAGGCTTATGGAAGGCATTTTTTGTGTTTGTCTGGCTATGTGTTTGTGGAAACAAACACAGAACAACAGAAGGGAACAGTGAGTTCTAATAGACAAATACATTCCATGCTTTCTAGTCCACCTCGGTGCCCACTCAATCTGAGTTTTCTACTAATATTTGTATCTCTGGAATAATACTGTTTTTAACAAATTGTATTGTAGATGAAGGATGAAATCTGGAAATATGGATTTGTGAAGCATGGAACTGGTGGATGGGGAGACAGATGAAGTGTAAGGACTGTGAGAACTTCCCCATTAAAAACCTCTCATATGCTTTCAAAAAATAATGTCAAAAGACTGCTCAAATGTCAGTAACTTTCTAAACTTTGGCAGAGGACACCCTGGGAACTTTAGCTTAAAGCCAATATCATTAATCTAATACATGTGCCATCATCTTTGGAAAGGATCAACACCCCTGAAGCCAACACAAAGTGCGAAGAGGATGGCAATTTCCTAACATTGTAGACATTAATATTCCAACTCCAGCAATGAAGTGGTCTCAAGAGATAACTATGCTCAGAGTCACCAGGGATGCACAAGCTGCCTTGGTTGAGTACTTAAATGAGGCTAATTATTTTTAGTTTTGTTTTTTTTTTCTTCCTTGGGAAAGAGTCTTATGTAGCCCAGACTGACCTCCAACTAACTGTGAACTTAAGAATGACTTCAGACTTCTGACTTGTTGCTTTCAACTCCTGAGTGGTGAGATTAAAGGCATGAGTCATGTTGTACAGTTTTATGCAGTACTGGAGTTTGAACCCAGGAATTTCTGCATCCTGGACGAGCATTCTACCAAGTGATGCACTAGAGCAGTTACTTTCTTTTTTGCTGTGACAATACACATGGCTGCAGCAACTTAAGAAAGGATGAGCTTTGTTTTCATTATAATTACAAAGGAATTACAGAGTGGAGGGGAAGGGATGTCAGTAGAAGAGTGAGATGGCTGGTCACATCACATCCACTATCAAGAAGCAGAGAGTGGCAAATGCTGTTTACCTACTTTTTAGTAGTCTTAGACCCTATCCCATGAAATGATGACCCCCTTGTTGCTTGTAACCCTGACTAAGACCTTGGGGGTGGGGATAAGAAGGCACAGAGTCAACAACACAGACTCAGGGAGTTGGGCAAGTGGCAAAAGCAGACTCATTAATTACAGGATCTGGGCAAACCTTCATACTGCACTCCCAGCATCTCATTGGTTCTCAACTGGCTGTCTTTTTCTCAATGGTTCACTCCAGCATCAGCAGTCTCTAGCTGTGCAGGCATATTCTAGATTGGCTCAGGGAGGAAGTACCAGCGGTATGGGTATATATATACCAACCTTGCAGCTGGGCTTACTTGGCTAAGTTCCTCCCACACCTCATAAGCATTTAAGGTGTACCTTCTTACCTCAAGTAACATAATCTAGAAAATCCTTCACAGACATGCCCAGAGATTTCTTTGTCAAGATGATAATTATTGTAAGGCATCACAGCTGATGCCCAGGAGTAACGTGGAACATGTGGACAACTCAAGAAAGAAAGTTAACTGCCTGTGTTTGCTTGCTGCCCTTTACAGGAAAATGAGGGCTAAAGGGTTTGATCTTGCCCATCTTCCTCCTCTGCAGAAGGATTGGTATGTAACGTATATAGAAGTACATATATGTTCATGAAAGTTCTTAAAGATTTGACACAAGGTTTAACTTTAAACAAGATTCAGTATCCAAGGCATGCTTCAGATACAGATAGAGATTTGGACCATCAAAGCCTGGAGTTACTGGCAGAAAGCATTAGATACAGATTCTCCATCAGTCACATATATCTACTAAGTGCTCTGTTGCTTTGACTGGCTTTAAGGTGTACAACTGAGTAATTGTTAAGCGAAGCACTGCTGATAGTATCTTTAAATGTTTGAGGTTATAGGGAAACATTATTTGGATCTGCCTGAACTCCTTGAACATGGGCCATTCAGCCTCACCTTGTAATGCTCCAGCCTCAGTCAGATAATGCAAAACCAAACAGTATTTAGGAAGGGTAAAGCAAACCAATGCCTCTTCTTCCTGCAACTTCAGTTGGCTTGAAAAGTTGGCAGAGCCATGTGGAAACAAAGTTAAAAACTTTTAAATGCTCCCAGGACCCAATGGAGACAGCATTATTCAAAATACCCAACAGTGGAGAGATAGAAACTGAACAGACCATCTCCAGTATATAGACCTGGCCCCAGTAGAAAGATAGAGCCACCCACCCATCTCAAAATTGTTAACCCAGAATTGTTCCTGTCTAAAGGAAATGCAGGGACACAAATTGGAGCAGAGATTGAAGGAAAGGCTATCTATCCATAGACCACCCTGCCTTAGGATTCATCATACCCCAACAGTATTGCTGATGCTAAGAAATGCTTGCAGACAGGAGCCTGGTATAGCTGTCCTCTGAAAGGCTTTGCCAGCATCTGACTAAGACAGATGCATATACTCATAGACAACCATAGGACTGAGCTTGGTGTTCCCAATGGAAGAAATAAGGGAAGAACTAAAGGAGGTGAAGGGGATTGCAACCCCATAGGAAGAATAACAATAACAACTAACTGCATCCCTTATAGTTCCCAGAGACTAACCACTAACCAAAAAATATACATGAGTGGGTCTATGGCTCCCATCACATATGCAACAGAAGACTGCCTTATCTGAATTCAATGGGAGTGGAGGCTCTTGATACTGTGGAGGCTTGTTGCCCCAGCAAAGGGGGATGCTAGAGGGGTAGGGTGGGGTTAGGTGGGTAGATGGGGGATCACACCCTTAGAGGCAAAGTGAAGGGAGGATGGGGTGGGAGGTTTGCAGAGGGAAGACCAGGAAGGGGGACATTTGAAATGTAAATGAATAAAACAATTAATTAATTTAAAACTTTTAAATGATCATGGATGTATTAAAGTTTCGAGACACAAACTTCTGTTGAACTTTTAAATTGGACATAAGATTTCCAAGCAGTATTGAGCTTAATGCTATGATTCTGGGTCCCTTGGAGTATACACTTATTGGCTTTTGCCACAAGGAAGGTATTCTTCAGTGGAAACACTTTCAAAGGGTTATGACACACAAGGGAAGTTAATTAAATTGAAATCCAGATAATTTGAATAGCAACTATGTTTTCCTGCTTCCTATGAGGCTCTGCAGTTCAGCTATGCAAACAAGTTTGGAACAAAGGATGCCAAAAGCTTCTATAGTTTTGAAATATTGACTTTTCACAGGGCTTGATGGAGGCAACAGACAGATCCAGATTCATTTAAGAGATACCACCAATAAATGATGTCTGCAGAAATGTGGCTTTGAGTTCAGAAACTGAGATAGAGAAAACAAGTTTCTCATTTCCTGCTGGGGAGATGCTCAGTAGTTTATGTTCACACAAGCATGAGGATCAGAGTTTGGACTCTGAGAAACCATGGATGTGCTGTGTGGCTGTGGCAACTAGCCTGTGATTCCGGCTTCTGAAGCTGGAGTCTGGGGAATCCTAGAGAAAGTGATTATCCTAGCAATCTGCGAGACCTCCCCTCAATTCACTAATGTGGAAAAACACTGAGGGAAGGCTCTCAAACTTAACCTCAGGTCTCCACACACATATCTGCATATACCCACACATGTGACCTGTACCACTTGAATGAAAATACGTAACACACACACACACACACACACACACACACACACCCCAAAACAAAACAACAACAAAAAGAATGAGAAAAAGACTCATACCCAGTGGAAAGCAAGCTACCTCTTTTCACTTAAAAATCACATAATAGAAAAGCAATATACGAGGCAGATTTACTTCTCATATTTAGTCTTGGGTCTTGCATGGTAAGTGACATTTATCATACCTAATTTTTATTACCTTAAAATAGAGTAACTCCAATAGTTAAAGGAAGTGATGATGAGTTCGCACAACGCTTGCCTTCTCTGCTTTCTATCTTCTATTCATCTACCCTCATTTTGTCTTTTGGAACAAAGGATTGTCCGTCTTTGTATGAGTGCAGAGGTGCTGTTCTACTTTGGAAGGTCAGACCAAATGGCCTGTGTGTCTGACCAACTCTATATTCTATCTGCTGGTCTATGAAAATGTTCTGCTAGAAATCATTTCGAGCTGCCGTCAACTGTGTAGTATGTAATGTGTCTTGTGACTTACTTTCACTTTCAAACTAGAAATACACAAAATGATGACCTAAAACCCAGGAGAGAAAAGCTTCCTGGCCTTCAGATGCATCCCACGTGTGCATAATTGATTCCTTGAAAGGTTAAATACCCTGAGCATATGTACAGAGAGTGGTGTGGCACTGATGAGTTCCTAAGCACTTCAGCCCTGGCTTTGTTTCACATAATTCTAAAGTAAATGCCATGTTTCTTCTTTGGGAATTCCAGGATTTGTACTCTGAAAGGCATATGTTCCAGTGGAGATAGCAGGGTAAAAGAATGACACTTTCTAAACAGAGAGACCATTCATGTGGCCAGAACACCAAGCTATCCAAAGCACAGACAGCCACTACATTCTCTTTGGAATTGAAATGCAATTATATGTTGAGGACATGTGCTAAATATAAACAGAGGACAAGTATATTCCTTTATTCTTGTTTATTTTTTGTGGCATATTGGCTGGAAGAATTAGCTACTCAAACACACTATAATCCTTAATTAAAATACACAGATCTGATGGCTTAGTAATACTTTATCATCTTTTCAGCTTATTATAATTCTAAACACCAGTCTTTTCTTATATTTGCAAACAATTGCAAAGACACTATGGAAATTAATTTAAAGAACATGCCATTAAGAGATATGCAGAATAAAACAATATTGCATTTACATTAAAAATGAGGAAAGGGGTAGTAGAGTACCTGTTGGTTTCAGCTGTCCCCTTTATAACCTAGATTCATGTCTTTGAGAACAGAAGCCTTCATTGAGGAATTTCCTTTATCAGGCTGGCCTAGGGGCACATCTATTGGGGACTGTCATGATTCCTCATTGATGCATGAGTGCCAGTTCAGTTAAAGCAGCACCATCCCTAGCTATGTGTGAGTCAGAAAGTCAGTCAGCAAGTTATGGTACTCATCATTTTTGCTGCAATTCCTGCATCAATGTCCCTCAATAATGGATCATGACCTGGAAGTGTAAGCCAAATAAACCCTTTCCTCTTGAAACTGATTTTTGTCAGAATGATTCACTATAGCAACAGAAAGGAAACTTGAGCATAATGGAAAATAAGCCAACAGAAGATAAAAATGAGGCTTAATATTTTAAACATTCAAGTTAGAAGTTTCTTACTTAGAGAATGTAGAATAAGAAACAGCACATTGTATAGACAAGAATATTTTTTAAAAAATATAGTTAACCAAAATTAACAGCTATTAACATTTAAAAATATTATACCATTTTAGGTATTTTCTCAATAAAAAGAATCACAAATAAAGATAATTAAGAAGAAATGTGTTCTGGTACTAATCATGGAGAAATGGGTGTGATCATTCTAGGTTGAATGATTCATGGTTTCCTTTTAAAAGCATATGTATAGATCATATGCAAGAAGCACCTCAACTGTAAGTCCCTAGAAGACAAAAAAAAAGTAGAAAGATGGATAACATTTGGCCAGACACACAGAAGCAAAGCTGTAGATGCTATACAAACTTGATGCATGAGAAAACTTGGCTTCAGGAGAAAGCATGGTGTCTGCCCTCCATCTCCATTCCCCTTTCTTTTTCACCCCTTGACACTTGTATATGTAGGCATCTATTCCCAACATCCTAGGACTTGTCACGTGCCCTAATTTTTTCCTATTCTAAGCTAGTTGTTTTCAAAGCCTGGGATGTTTACATTCTCAACCCCAGTAGTAATCATTACCTGCATGTCAATGATTCAGTACATAACATGGCATTCTGTTACTGTTTATAGTTATGCAATTCTATAATTAAATCACAGCATCTTAAGTCAAAACCATACTCTATTTTTATTCTCACGTTTTCCCAAACTTTCCTTCACTTTATCATTTACTGTAGTGTTGAACCTTGTCTCTCAGCACTGTCCTGCAGGAAAGTCAAGTGAATACATGTCAGAGATCTATTGAAAAAAACACTTGTACAAAGTGAAGCCCTTGGGCTCAGTGATACTGTAAACTGTCTCCTCCAGACTGAGCTAGTAATTCCACATGGCCAGAAGCATGCTACCCTAAAGACAAGATCACATACAATTTATGCATTCACTGCTTGGACTGTGTCCAGTATTTAATAGTCAATACATGTTACCATGACATGTGAGAGAACTCTCAGTCTGTGATAAGCCAGTTCATTCCTGTGGCTTCAAAACGGCCTGTGATTACAAATCTTCAAGAATGTTTATCCAGCTTTGTATCTAAGAGAGACAGACTGACTGGGGAATGGTTGAATCACAGAAGTTAAGGCAAGATAAATACTGTCACTAAGAATGGCCATCTCAAATCAGGGCTGACTGAAGCAAAGCAGAGACAACTGTTCTTGGAAACAAACCACAGTTGTTTATAAGGAGATTGGGACCCCATGGGCTGGCTGTCCCACAGTTATCCTACTGGCCATGGAGAGGTGGCCATGGAACCTCCTTTCTCTTGGCATGATAGAAAATTGCCTGCTACAAACATCTCTGAAACATGGTACTTCAAAGTAGATAATATATGAAGAATTTTGTATAAAACCAATGGGTACACAGTACAGTATATATGGTAAAAATACAGGTGCATCCCCCTGTGTTCCATGTGTCTCAAGCACAGATTCCAGATGTAACATGCATATGTCTGTGTGTATATGTGTGCTACTGTATATGTTTGCATATATAGACGTGTCATATTTGTTGTATATATTTGTATTTTAGACAATGGTCCCATATAGTAGGATTTAATAACAACCATTTTGTTTTCATTAAACCTCTTCTTTATAGTTCATTTCATTTTCAATTTTATTATGCTTAAAGCTTCTACTTCAAATACTTATGGTCAGTGTTCAACTTTTGTTTCTTGTGTGAATGAATAAATGATTTTATGATAGTTTGTACTTCTTTCTAAATCATAATATTCAACTAGCAAGCATTAGAGATCCTTAGTCATGAAGCCAAGCTCTAGCATGCAGCACCTTTTCCTATGAACATGTAGCCCATGCTTCAAAGTTCATCTCTAAAAGTTCCTCTTACTACAATTTTGCATCCCCTCACAAAGACATGACTCACCCCGAAAGTCATGCCTCAAGTTCTGCTTTTGAGATCATGTAATCCAACAAAATGGGTTCAGAGTTCAACTTGCTTGGGCAACTCATGGCAGGAGCCATTCTCAGAGGCATCATCCCTACTGCCACATAGAGGGTGACTGACTTGGGACAGGCTGATAGGCCTCTGAACCAAAATCATAAGCCAATACTTCCACTGCCCTCCCAGTCTGGCACTCTCAAGGCAGTGGAGGAATTAATTAATTAATTAATTAATTAACATTCTAAACAAAACCCGCTCCCAGCCCCCCCTTACAGAATCCCTCCATTAATTCCCCACCCTTTATCCTCTGAGACGGCACCTGTACCCCTGTTGCCTGACTGAAGTTGTGTCTTAAACAAAAGATTTAAGTGGATGAATGTTTTTTATCTGTTTTCTACAGATAGCAACTTCATCCTGGCCAATGCCCAAGTGGCAAAGGGTTTCCCCATAGTCTACTGTTCAGATGGCTTCTGTGAGCTGGCCGGGTTTGCACGAACTGAAGTCATGCAGAAGAGCTGCAGCTGCAAGTTTTTGTTTGGGGTGGAGACCAACGAGCAGCTGATGCTTCAGATAGAAAAGTCCCTGGAGGAGAAAGTAGAATTCAAAGGAGAAATTATGTTCTACAA
Source organism: Mus musculus (assembly GCF_000001635.26). Classification (NCBI taxonomy): domain Eukaryota; kingdom Metazoa; phylum Chordata; class Mammalia; order Rodentia; family Muridae; genus Mus; species Mus musculus. Next base: position 52,725,989 of record NC_000083.6, read on the forward strand.
GAAGAATGGTGAGTTGCCTTGCTTTGGCACCTATACTGGAGAGCTCGGTGCCTGATTTGTGTTCATTCCAGCTAAACAGTATTTCACTCAATTATAGTGTTTGGGAGAAGTTCTCCAGGGAACATGGAAGATGTACTTGTTTCCATCACCAACAGCATAAATCACATGGAACGTTATATTAGAATTAAAACTATTCTACATCAGTTTATGTGCTGAATTAACTTGTTAGAACAAACTCTATTGCTATTACATCAAAGTCATTTTAAGCTGTGCATGCGCTTAATGGTTGTTAATAAATAGCTTTTCTGCAGAGATCCTTTCCAAACTTCATATTATTAAGAACTGCTTGACAATCTTACTACCTTAAAGCAGAATTCTTGGGGTTTCCTACCAGAAAAGGAAGTTCACTTAAGAAACTTCAGCATATGCATTTTTAAAATCCTGCTCTCTCCACACAGAACATTTCTTGTCACTGTATGAAAATTTAAAGACAAAATGAGACAGAATAGAGTAAGTTTGCGGGACTCAAAACTACCAAAGTGGGGGAAAAAAGCGAACTGGCTTCTTCTGGGTGCAGTTGCATGAGTCTCTTCTCAATGAAAGAGGCCCTGGAGCTGGGCACAGCCTCTGTGGTCCTAGCATCCCATGTGGGCATAGATGTTGCTAGCTCATGGGCCCTGTAGTTGCAAGGAATCTCAATGGTTGCATATGCAAAGAATGCTAAATGGAGGATTAGAAGAAGTCATCATTTCATCTCACTAACACAAGCCCATTAGTGTTCTCTGAGTATATGGATAGCAAGCCAGGTAATGCATTATTAGCCTTCTTTGTAGATATGCAAGTAAGATTCGGGACAATGGCCCATGGAAAGGACTTACTTACATAATTTCAAGGGAAAAATCCCTTTAAATGAAGTCATCTTCCTTATATTTTCTCTTTTTCCTTGGCCCTGCTACTATGAACAGAATTGTCTTGACAAGAAATCATGTAGTGAAGCTGTAACCCCTAATGGGATTGTGTTTTTAGGCATTAAAGAGGCAATTAAGATTTAATGAGGCCATAAAGTGAGGACCTAATTTAATATGACTCCTGTTCTTATAAGCAGTGGGAAGAGGAAACAGGGATGTTCATGTAGTGAAGAAGGGCTATGTGAGAACACTCTAGCTCAAAACTTCTGACTCTTGTCAGTGTTGACATCTATCAGAAGTTGTTGGGGTTTTAGTGTTTTGGTGTTTGGTTTTTGGTTTTTGTTTGTTTTATTTCTGGGAGGCTGTCTCACACACTGTGGACATCAGCAGGACTCTAGCCTCAAGTGCTCAGTATTTGAGGGTACTGAAGTCAATGTCAGGGAAAACAAAGCAACGAACAGAAAATTCACCCACCTTTAGAAGATACTTATTCTTGGAGGACATTCCAGATCCTGTGGCTTTTTAATTCATAGACATGGTGACCTGTTGATGAGCACCGCTCTAGAACAAGATGCCCCAGTTCTTTGGCACTAGAACCATGGTTCACACCATTGTGGGTTTTTTTGTTGTTGTTGTTGTTGTTGTTGCTGTTTTTCAGTGACAATGGAGAAAGCCTACATAGCAAATACAATTAAATGAAAGGATTCTTCTAGCTCTGTGTAATTATACCATAGTGAGTGAAAAGAAGCCTGAGATAAAAGAACACGGGGAAGTCACTGAGGCTGTGGACTGGCAGAGGACTGATAAAGCTGCTGTCATGTGGAACAAAGGGGAAAAGACATCCTTTGTGCAAAACACCCGCTGACTATAGACTCATGCTTCCTCCGGATGATGCTAGTGTAGGTCACTCCAAGTCCATTTGTCTTTATGCTTCAGAATTTCCACTGTGCTCCTACTGAGAAAGACTTGGGCCCAGAAGAAAATTCCAGGGGAAGAGCAAAGGGTCGGGGCTTTGGAGGTTGTGTAGGTTTAAAGATGAGAGCACATGGTAGAAGTACTATCTAAAAATGTCTATAATTTCCTGAACCCATTTTCTTAAGTATGCCTATGCCTTGGACATATGTGAATGGAAGCAATTCATGGTGCCAGTTCACTTTAAGCAATCATCCCAGGGGGTTGTCTGATATTCTGAGCAACTAATTGATTTACTTATAGATAACTGGGATTGCTATCTACACTGTGCAACTCATCCTGCATCAGAGACGATTATATGAACATCTGTCCTTTTGTATAGCTAAAATTCTAAAAGTATGTGCATTGGAGACTGTCCCATCCCCAGAGCTCAGAGCCTGGAGTTTTGAGGAACACTAGTCAGCTGATAGTTCCTTAATCAATGCCTGTGCAAAGAAATAAAAATTGATTTGTAGGATGGATACATGAAGCTAGGTTTACATTTGAACCAAAGGGTCTTCCTTCTCTTCCTCAAGTAGCATGCTCTCCCGACTAAGCTCTGGAAATGCCTTCGTCCTAGCAGCTCTTGGCCCATTGATTCATGACTGTTCAGATGACCCACTGAGCATTTATAACTGAGGATTTTTTGGCTGATGGTGCTCCATAAATGACCTGTCTTGTAGGCTCTATAAATGTTGTGCAGGTTTTTTCTTCCTCCTTTATGAGGACACTGATCAAAGCAGTATTGATTCTCTCACATCTTCTGTTCCAGTATGAAAATAACTGACTTTTGCACACCCCCTCTCATAAATAATGAAGTCTCTGCGGAAACAAACTTGTTCAATTCTTCTTGGTATCACATTTTCAAAACACATAGGGTGTGTCCTATATCTTGGAACAAAGTCAGCTTGCCTTGTAGCTTCTCCTGAGTCCCACTACAACAAAGAGAAAGGACACTCTGTCCTCAGTCTTTACAAAAGAAACCCAACCTGTCTAAGATGAGGCCCTCTCTAGCTCTTCCTTAAAATCCTTTAACCCAAAACAACAAGCTGAGTAGATGCCAGCTAGATATTTATCTCATTTTAGCATATTTGTTAACTTCAATGGCAGCGATTCTTGTTTTCTGTACATTACAATAGGTCACTCACTCTGATTAAAGCAAACAATCCGAGCTCTTCATGTCCATAACAATGTGTCTTCCCTCTAAAGAAACTGTCTTCCTTACATCCAATAGCATTCCTTGCCTTCCCTGGGGGAAAGGAAAGCATGGTAGCCAGAAATAAAAATGTGTCTTAGGACAAAAGTTTAAGAAAGAAATTAAAATTGTGCTTTATAGTGTTATCAAACTGCTTTCTTAGTATATCTGATTGTTCAAGATTGTTTGAAGTACTGAAAACTGGGTCTTAAGGCAGACCAATTCATTGCTTCACCATTCTTGAGCGTACAACTCCAAGAACCTGGTGTCTAAAGCCTTGGCTCCTTCCAAGGGCTATGAGAGGTCTGTTTTCCTTCTCTACCAGCTTTGGTGGCTCTGTAGCAATCTTTGGTCCTGGTTAGCTTGAGGAAGCACTACTCTTATCTCTTCCCTCATCCTTGCATAAGACTTACCCAGTATGAGCTCTTACCCCCATCCACCTTGTAAATTTGTTTTTTTTATTAATTACACTTGTTTATTTACTCATTCATTTATTGTATGTATGTGCATGAGTAATGGCACACATGTGCACATCCTGGGACAACTTGTTGAAGTCCATTCTCTCCTTCTACCATGTGGGGCCTATACATCTCACTCTGGTAAAAAAAAAAAAAAAAAAAAAGCTCAACACTGAGCCATCTCACTGGTCCAAAGCTTCCATTTTTGTGACCCAGATCAGTTGTATTATGTCCTGCTTTGAAAACTTACTTAAATTTATTTTATTTTTTTAAAGCCCACATCTCCAAATATGGTTATCTAATAGGTATAAGGAAATGGACTATGGACTTCAATATATCCTTTGTTTGTTTGTTTTGGAGGTGAGAGTATCAATTTAAATACCCAGTTAAACTCACATTGGATTAGGAGTTAATTCAAACGTTCAAGTTTTAGCTCTTCTAACTTTTAAAAACTCGCATTAGAGAATGTCATTGTGGTGCCTATTGTAATTATGTCAGATGTAGATATTGCATTTCGAGAACTGTACACCTCAACAGTGCCAATTCTCCAGAGCTATACACATGGGATGTGTTTGCATTGGTTTGTGTCCTCTTTAGCCTCTTTTATCAATGTTTTAAAGTTGTCAGTGCACAGCCCTCTTCTCTCTATTTCATTATTTTCCTTCCCTCCAACACTAAGCTTATGCATAACATTGTTAAGTGAGTTTTATGCTCAGTTATTCAATATGAAAATGTGACAGGTTTCTTGAATATTTTTTTATACTCCATGTATTTTAACTTTGGAGTTCAATACAGGAAAGTAGGAAAAATGGGGTTTCAGAATGTCAAATTATTCTCAAAGTTAACATCATAAATGTTCAGTCTGTGTAGCTTTTCTAGTTTGACTACTTAGAGATGGGTTTGTACCTTGTACTGTATAAGAACCAGAGTTCAGAGCAAAGTGCACTGGGTTCATCCGCTCATTATATGAAGCACAAGAATGCACTTTTTATGGGAAAGCATAGTTTCTACAGTGTACATGGTGTGATTGTGAGGGTTCCCAGCATGGTCATAATTTGTAGTTATGTTAGAATACCATATTTAGAAACTAGTAAGGCAAGCCACCTGGGAATCTCCTTCAACAAGAGAGACTGAGAAACTAATCCTGAGACAGAAAACAAAGGATGAGGAAACGCGGGAGGAAACCTATCTTCTGAACAAGACAAGATGGTTTGCCCACTGGAACCAGATAAAAGAAGAAGGCAGTCTGATTGTGACAATCACTAGAACAAGGTCATTTGTCTAGATGGGTCTGTGGTATCCCCAGTCAGAGCATCCAGGGCAACCTCAGGACAATATGCTTACATCTATACATGGCTCAAACCAAGAAGACTGTACTGTGCAGAGATTTCTGTTGAAATTTAAAAGTGTTTGTGGTGGTCTCCAAGGAGTTTGATTGCCTTCCTCCAAAAGTACTGTAAAAATAAGATTTTGAAAGCTATTTCTGTGAAAGAGTTACAGCTCTCAGACTGATTAAGGAAAAAGGACATCTATACAGTGCCTCCAGTATCAGATGCTTTATAGTATGCCATTTGAAGCTTGGTTGCTTAAAATATCTATTATCAGTCTTGCAATTTTGTGAGTCAGTGCTTTGGCATGGCTTGGGCAGTGGCTTTTCCTGTGTGGACTTAGGACAGGTGTTATTCTCTAGGGGTCTTGATCAGGTTTGTTTTCTCTGCCAGTCAGGGTCCTAGGTTACCAACTGGGACCTTCCTTTGCTCCCATCATACATATAAAAAAAATGGACCATACTGTCCAAGAATGAATAAGTATCTGCTTTCTCTTTTCTTGGCTGAATTTCTTTTATATGAGTCAGAGAAATAAATCTCCAGGTCACCTATTACTGTTTTCTCTCCCAAGCACCAAGCATGCCTTCCAACGTACAATGGTATCCAAACAGTACCCACTTCCTGAATTCTCTCTCTTCAGGTAGCATCGATAGAGAACATCATACTTACTTTCCAGCCATGCCCACCTCTTAACATTTCAAATATTCTTTGCAAAACAGTCTCAAAATAGTCCCAATCTTAGTCTTGCATTGATACATTAAAAGAGTGCTTACCTCTTTCTACACATATGCACAGGGAGCTTATACTTGGTATACAACTGGCAGCTCCTTCCTATCCGAAGGAGTACAAAAAGTTTGTAATATACATATACATATACATATACATATACATATACATATACATATACATATACATATACATATACATATACACACACACATATATTTTATTAGGTATTTTCTTAATTTACATTTCAACTCCCCCATACCCTCCGCCCCCACTCCCCTACCAACCAACTCCCACTTCTTGACCCTGGCGTTCCCATGTACTGAGACATATAAAGTTTGCAAGACCAATGGGCCTCTCTTTCCACTGATGGCTGACTAGGCCATCTTCTGATACATATGCAGCTAGAGACACGAACTCTGGGGGTTAGGGGTACTGGTTAGTTTATATCGTTGTTCCACCTATAGGGTTGCAGACTTCTTCAGCTCCTTGGGTACTTTCTCTGGCTCCTCCATTGGGGGCCCTGTGATCCATCCAATAGCTGACTGTGAGCATCCACTTCTGTGTTTGCTAGTTACCTGCATAGACTCACAAGAGAGCTATATCAGGGTCCTTTCAGCAAAATGTTGCTAGTGTATGCAATGGTGTCAGGCTGAATATGGGATGGATCCCCAGATATGGCAGTCTCTAGGTGGTCCATCCTTTCGTCTCAGCTCCAATCTTTTTCTCTGTAACTCCTTCCATGGGTGTTTTGTTCTCAATTCAAAGAAGGGGCAAGGTGTCCACACTTTGGTCTTCATTCTTCTTGAGTTTCATGTGTTTCACAAATTGTATCTTATAACTTGGGTATTCTAAGTATCTGAGCTAATATCCACTTATCAGTGAGTACATATCATGTGAGTTCTTTTGTAATTGGGTTACCTCACTCAGGATGATGCCCTCCAGGTCCATCCATTTGCCTAGGAATTTCATAAATTCATTGTTTTTAATAGTTGAGTAGTACTCCACTGTGTAAATGTACCACATTTTCTGTATTCGTTCCTCTGTTCAAGGGCATCTGGGTTCTTTCCAGCTTCTGGCTATTACAAATAAGGCTGGTATGAACATGGTGGAGCATGTTCTTGCCAGTTGGAACATCTACTGGATATATGCCCAGGAGAGGTATTGTGGGATCCTCCGGTAGTACTATGTCCAATAATCTGAGGAACCGCCAGACTGATTTCTAGAGTGGTTGTACAAGTTTACAATCCCACCAACAATGGAGGAGTGTTCCTCTTTCTCTACATCCTCGCCAGCATCTGCTGTCACCTGAATTTTTGATCTTTGCCATTCTGAGTGGTGTGAGGTGGAATCTCAGGATTGTTTTGATTTGCATTTCCCTGATGATTAAGGATGCTGAACATTTTTCCAGGTGCTTCTCAGCCATTCAGTATTCCTCAGGTGAGAATTCTTTGCTTAGCTCTAAGCCCCATTTTTTAATGGGCTTATTTGATTTTCTGGAGTCCACCTTCTTGAGTTCTTTATATATATTGGATAATAGTCCCCTATCTGATTTAGGATAGGTAAAGATCCTTTCCCTTTCTGTTGGTGGCCTTTTTGTCTTATTGACAATGTCTTTTGCCTTACAGAAGCTTTGCAATTTTATGAGGTCCCATTTGTCGATTCTGGATCTTACAGCACAAACGATTGCTGTTCTATTCAAGAATTTTACCCCTGAGCCCGTATCTTCGAGGCTTTTCCCCACTTTCTCCTCTATAACTTTCACTGTCTCTGGTTTTATGCAGAGTTCCTTGATCCACTTAGATTTGACCTTAGTACAAGGAGATAGGAATGGATCAATTCACATTCTGCTACATGTTAACTGCCAGTTGTGCCAGCACCATTTGTTGAAAATGCTGTCTTTTTTCCACTGGATGGTTTTAGCTCCCTTGTCAAATATCAAGTGACCATAGTGATCAAATGTGGGTTCATTTCTGGGTCTTTAATTCTATTCCATTGGTCTACTTGTGTGTTGCCATACCATTACCATGCAGTTTTTATCACTATTGCTCTGTAGTAAAGCTTTAGGTCAGGCATGGTGATTCCACCAGAGGTTCTTTTATCCTTGAGAAGAGTTTTTGTTATCCTAGGTTTTTTATTATTCCAGATGAATTTGCAGATTGCCCTGTCTAATTAGTTGAAGAATTGAGTTGGAATTTTGATGGAGATCGCATTGAATCTGTAGATTGCTTTTGGCAAGATAGCCATTTTTACAATGTTGATCCTGCCAATCCATGAGCATGGGAGATCTTTCCATCTTCTGAGATCTTCTTTAATTTCTTTCTTCAGAGACTTGAAGTTTTTATCATACAGGTCTTTCACTTCATTAGTTAGAGTCACGCCAAGGTATTTTATATTATTTGTGACTATTGTGAAGGGTGTTGTTTCCCTAATTTCTCTCTCAGCCTGTTTATCCTTTGTGTAGAGAAAGGCCATTGACTTGTTTGAGTTAATTTTATATCCAGCTACTTCACTGAATCTGTTTATCAGGTTTAGGAGTTCTCAAGTGGAATTTTTAGGGTCACTTATATATACTATCATATCATCTGCAAAAAGTGATATTTTGACTTCTTCCTTTCCAATTTGTATCCCATTGATCTTTTGTGGTCGAATTTCTCTGACTAGGACTTCAAGTAAAATGTTGAATAGGTAGGGAGAAAGTGGGCAGCCCTGTCTAGTCCCTGATTTTAGTGGGAATGCTTCCAGCTTTTCACCATTTACTTTGATGTTGGCTACTGGTTTGCTGTAGATTGCTTTTATCATGGTTAGGTATGGGCCTTGAATTCCTGATCTTTCCAAGACTTTTATCATGAATGGGTGTTGGATTTTGTCAAATGCTTTCTCCACATCTAACGAGATGATCATGTGGTTTTTGTCTTTGAGTTTGTTTATATGGTGGATTACTTTGACGGATTTCCGTATATTACGCCATCCCTGCATCCCTGGAATGAAAACTACTTAGTCAGGATGGATGATTGTTTTGATGTGTTCTTGGATTTGGTTAGTGAGAATTTTTTTTGAGGATTTTTGCATCAATATTCATAAGGGAAATTGGTCTGAAGTTCTCTATCTTTGTTGGGTCTTTCTGTGGTTTAGGTATCAGAGTAATTGTGGCTTCATAGAATGAGTTGGGTAGAGTACCTTCTGCTTCCATTTTGTGGAATAGTTTGTGAAGAACTGGAATTAGATCTTCTTTGAAGGTCTGATAGAACTCTGCACTAAACCCATCTGATCCTGGGCTTTTTTTGGTTGGGAGACTATTAATGACTGCTTCTATTTCTTTAGGGGATATAGAACTGTTTAGATCATTAACCTGATCCTGATTTAAATTTAGTACCTGGTATTTGTCTAGAAATTGGTCCATTTCATCCAGGTTTTCCAGTTTTGTTGAGTATAGCCTTTTATAGAAGGATCTGATGGTGTCTTGGATTTCTTCAGGGTTTATTGTTATGTCTCCCTTTTCTTTTCTCATTTTGTTAATTAGGATGATGTCCCTGTGCCCTCTAGTGAGTCTGGCTAAGGGTTTATCTATCTTGTTGATTTTCTCAAAGAACCAGCTCCTAGATTGGTTGATTCTTTGAATAGTTCTTCTTGTTTCCACTGGGTTGATTTCAACCCTGAGTTTGATTATTTCCTGACGTCTACTCCTCTTGGGTGAATTTGCTTCCTTTTGTTCTAGAGCTTTTAGGTGTGTTGTCTAGCTGCTAGTGTGTGCTCTCTCCAGTTTCTTCTTGGAGGCACTCAGGGCTATGAGTTTTCCTCTTAGAAATGCTTTCATTGTGTCCCATAAGTTTGGGTATGTTGTGGCTTCATTTTCATTAAACTCTAAAAAGTCTTTAATTTCTTTCTTTATTCCTTCCTTGACCAAGGTATCATTGAGAAGAGTGCTGTTCAGTTTCCACATGAATGTTGGCTTTCTATTATTTATATTGTTACTGAATATCAGCCTTAGTCCATGGTGATCTGATAGAATGCATGGGACAATTTCAATATTTTTGTATCTGTTGAGGCCTGTTTTGTGATCAATTATAGGGTCAATTTTGGAGAAGGTACCATGAGGTGCTGAGAAGAAGGTATATCCTTTTGTTTTAGGATAAAATGTTGTGTAGATATCTGTTAAATCCATTTGTTTCATAACTTCTGTTATTTTCACTGTGTCCCTGTTTAGTTTCTGTTTCCACATTCTGTCCATTGATGAAAGTGGTGTGTTGAAGTCTCCCACTATTATTGTGTGAGGTGCAATGTGTGCTTTGAGCTTTACTAAAGTGTCTTTAATGAATGTGGCTGCCCTTGCATTTGGAGCATAGATATTCAGAATTGATAGTTCCCCTTGGAGGATTTTGCCTTTGATGAGTATGAAGTGTCCCTCTTTTTTTTTTTTTTTTTTTTTTTTTTTTGATAACTTTGGGTTGGAAGTCAATTTTATAAGATATTAGAATGGCTACTCCAGCTTGTTTCTTCAGACCATTTGCTTGGAAAATTTTTTTCCAGCCTTTCATTCTGAGGTAGTGTCTGTCTTTTTCCCTTATATAGGTTTTTTGTAAGCCGCAAAATGTTGGGTCCTGTTTGTGTAGCCAGTCTGTTAGTCTATATCATTTTATTGGGGACTTTAGTCCATTGATATTAAGAGATGTTAAGGAAAAGTAATTGTTGCTTTCTATTATTTTTGTTGTTAGATTGGCATTCTGTTCTTGTGGCTGTCCTCTTTTAGGTTTGTTGAAGGATTACTTTCTTGCTTTTTGTATGGCTTGTTTTCTGTCCTTGTATTGTTTTTTTTCTGTTGTTATCCTTTGAAGGGCTGGAATTGTGGAAATATAATGTGTGAATTTGGTTTTGTTAAGGAATACTTTGGTTTCTCCATTTATGGTAATTGAAAGTTTGGCTGGGTATAGTAGCCTGGGCTGGCATTTGTGTTCTCTTAGTGTCTGTATAACATCTGTCCAGGATCTTCTGGCTTTCATAGTCTCTGGTGAAATGTCTGGTGTAATTCTGATAGGTCTGCCTTTATATGTTACTTGACCTTTTTCCCTTACTGCTTTTAATATTCTATCTTTATTTAGTGCATTTGTTGTTCTGATTACTATGTGTCGGGAGGAATTTATTTTCTGGTCCAGTCTATTTGGAGTTCTGTAGGCTTCTTGTATGTTCATGGGCATTTCTTTCTTTAGGTTTGGGAAGTTTTCTTCTATAATTTTTTGAAGATATTTGCTGGCCCTTTAAGTTGAAAATCTTCATTTTACTCATATTATCCTTAGGTTTGGTCTTCTCATTGTGTCCTGGATTTCCTGGATGTTTTGTATTAGATTCTCTTTGCATTTTCCATTTTATTTGATTGTTGTGCAGCTGTTCTCTATGGAATCTTCTGCACCTGAGATTCTCTCTTCCATCTCTTGTATTCTGTTGTTGATACTGGCATCTATGGTTCTAGATTTTTCTCCTAGGGTTTTTATCTCCAGAGTTGACTCACTTTGGGTTTTCTTTATTGTGTCTACTTCCCTTTTTAGGTCTAGTATGGTTTTGTTTATTTCCATCACCTGTTTGCATGTGCTTTCCTGTTTTTCTTTAAGGACTTCTACCTGTTTGGTTGTGTTTTCCTGTTTTTCTTTAAGGACTTGTAATCTTTAGCACTGTTTTCTTGTATTTCTTTAAGTGAGTTATTAAAATCCTTCTTATTGTCCTCTACCATCATCATGAGATATGTTTTTAAATCCAGGTCTAGGTTTTTGGGTGTGTTGTGGTGCCCAGGACTGGGTGAGGTGGGAGTGCTGGGTTCTGATGATGGTGAGTGGTCTTGGTTTCTGTTAGTAAGATTCTTATGTTTTCCTTTTGCCATCTGGTAATCTCTGGAGTTAGTTGTTATAGTTGTCTCTGGGTAGAGCTTGTTCCTCCTGTGATTCTGTTATCCTCTATCAGCAGACCTTGGATACTAGATCTTTCCTGAGTTTCAGTGGTCTGAGCACTCTCTGCAGGCAGCTCTCTTCTTGCAGGGAAGGTGCACAGATATCTGGTGTTCAGACCTGCTCCTGGCAGAAGATGAAGGCCTGAAACAGGACCTGTCCCAGAAGCTGTTAGCTTCTGTAGTCCACTCTCTCACCTTCGCAGACTAGTTTCAGAGGGATCCGGGAACCAAAATGGCTTCCCCAAGTACTCAGGCAAAGTCCTCCAGAGTGGAGAGGACACCTGTCCTCTGGCAGGGAAGGTGCCAGGATATCTGGAGCCCGAAACTGGGTCTGCCTCAGAAGCTGTCCTCTAGGGACCTTAGGGGTGTCCACCAACTCAGTGCCCAAGGTGACCCGGTGCTGGTGCCGACCAGAAGGGACTTATGACCCTGGTCAGGCCAGGTTTCCTGCTTTCCTAATGCTGTCTCAGGTCCCTCATGATTGGATTGGAACAGAAGTTGTGTTCCACTCACTGGTGGTCCTAAGATCGAGTGTCGAGTCCTCTAGGGGACCTTGAGGGTATCCGCTGAGGCTGCACCCAAGGTGACCCGGTGCTGGCGCCAACTGGAAGGAAAAGTTAGTACACTCTTGTTTTAGATACTGTGATAGGTGAAGCACAGGATCTTCCAGTCGAAGCACAAACTAACATGCTGAACTAATGTCTCTTACCCATGCTTTTCATTTAGCAAAGGGACAATTCTTAAGCCTTTATACAGATATTCAAATATGCCTTCTGTTGTGTTAGAAGACAGCTTCTGTCCAGACAGATCACACCAGGCCAGCATGGTTTATTGAGGAGAAGCAAGAAAGAGAAGAAAGAGGAAGAGAGGGTGGAAAAAAAAGAAGGAGCAAGGGATTTGGGGTCTCTGCCTTTTATTTGGGAAGTGACATAATCATGCTCACCACTGCTCACAGGTGAGAAGCACAGATAAGGCCAGCAGGTGAGGCCCATGTTGATAATGTGTGGTGGTTTCCATGACAACAGATGCACAAGGGTCATTGTCACCTAGAGGTGGTATCATCTCTGGCTTTGGAGGTGACCAGTGACCAGCTTTTGATGCCAACATACTTCCCTTTTTCTTTTCATAAAAAAGAAAGTGAAAGGGGAATGGGGCATCAGATTTCTTAAGCTGCTTCCTGCTGTCTAGGGACACAATCAATTTCAGGGAGTAGCTGACTTTCACCATCAGGGTTAGCTTGGTAATTGTTCACATCAGGCTCCTCTGTGGACAGCAGCTGGTAACCTTGTAAAAGGAACTGAGTGTTTGGTTATGGATTTTTTTGTCATTGAAGGAATGTGGAAACAAGATTAATGAGGCAGGAAACAAATAGTAATGCCAGGAAAATGAGGAGAAAATGTGTTACAAAGGGCATAATCCACTTCCAGGGGTTTTCAAAAATCCAGGAATTAGAGGCCTCATGTTCATGGTGATTCTAGATGTCTGATTGTAGTTGCTGGATTTTATTTCTTACTATCCCAGATTGGTTGACATAGAATGTTGTTTACATTCTTGGAGAAACAGGCAAAGACCACCTTCTTTGCCTGTCAGGACATCAAATCACCATCAGTTCTGAAGTATCACTGCTGCCAAAGAATCGATCTGTATCTGGATGGTGAGTGTAGTTTCAGACATTTCTTGAAAACCAGTGTTCAGCTGGGAAGAGTGTTAGGGAAGTAGTTGACCCTGTCATTCCAGTACCAGCACCTATAGCTACTCCCTCAGTGACAAAGAATGGCACAACCAGAATGGCCCTCTTCTGTTGGGCAGGTATCATATCTACAACTGGGATTGGTAGGGGCTTGTTTCCCAGGATTACTCCTAGTTCAGGGAAATGGAATACCAATGTGTAAAGTCCTGATGAGCTGGCAGATAGGTGATGATATACCTGAGTGCCACAAAGAATTGACATGTTTTGGACTGCAGGGCACTGTGGCAGATATGAGGTATCAAGGGTTGTGGTTTGATTGCGATCTCGGAGGCTTAGTATTCCTATAGAATGTATCCCAGAGGTCTTCAAATAGCTTGCCACACCAAAAAGAGGGAAAGAGAAAAGGTATGGGGTCACAGCCACATCAGAGTCAGGGTAACTGATGAAAGGTGAGGTGAAGTTATTTGGCGGTATCACTGGAGAGGCTGTAAGTATCAATTGTGAGGTAGTTCCAGATATACATATAGCCAGCACTCTTTCAAGTGACCAGGTCAGGTGACAATAGGACTTGGTATGCCGAGGTTAAGGTCTGCCAGAAAAGGTGAAATGACAAATTAGTGCCATTTATGAGGGAAGATATCAAGGAGATAAGAATATTGGAGGAGTGTTTGATTATTTCTTCTATTTTTCTGATATCTAGGGGTTGGGAAATTGAGACATATTTTCTCTGGATGTGGACAGTACTCACTGGAGACCCTGACGGGTTTTTATGGTAGAGCTTACCAACAAGTCCTGTCTCCCACCTGGCATTCCATGGGTCTTGTATATAGAAGAAGAGAATCTTGTGTTTTTGATAGAAGAAGTAATTGGTCCATAATCCTAGCATATGTATCTGGCAAGACCAATATGGGCAGCCCTCATATTTGTCTGGCCATTTTTATAATAATCTTTTATCTGGTCAAAGAGAAAGCAAGCAAAGAGATTATAATATTTAGATGGAATAACAGATATAGGGATGATAGCAATTTGGATTGATCTCTGGCATCAGGCTATGGAGCAGTTTCCTGACCCTATTTGGAAAGACTGTTATCAGTTGGGGTTTCTTGAACCTCGAATCTCCAGATGTAAGGCTGCCCTGGATGGAAATGATCAGCAGGGGGAGGATGAGAAGCCTGTGTCTAATCCAGGGAGGTCGAGCCCATTTGCTGGAGTAGAGTCTCATTTTCTGAACAAGGTGGGTGGTCTCAACATCTTCTGGAGCGTAAGAGAGGAGAGTCCTGTTGGGAGTGATGTGTAGGAAGAAGAGTCTTTTTGAGGTGAAGGGGTGACAGGTTTGAGGTGAGACATGTGGACCCAATGAAAGAGTTCCTCGAGTTTAGCAGCTGTAGGGGTCATGAGAATTACCTCGAAAGGGCCCTGCCATTTAGGAGAGAAAGGTGAGGGCTGATGGTCTGGAGGGGATAGAAGAACTTGGTCTCCAATGTTGACAGGCAGTGGACAGGGGACAGCATGTAGCCTTGGTAGATTGTGGTCAGTCTATGTAAGTTTGAAAGATGAAATGAAGAGAGGTCGCCTGGGGAGAGCTTGTGGTCTAAGAAGAGCCAGAAGTAGAAGTTTTACCCAATTGGAGTTCCTGTGACAGTTTGACAAGAGTGGTTTTTAGAGAGTGGTTAGTTCTTTCTCCCTTTCCTGAAGACTGGTGGTAGCAGGGAATATGAAAATGCCAGGGAATGTCTAGGGCTTTAGATAAGAGTTTGAGAAATTTAATTGGGGCTAGCGTAGAGTTTCAGAGATTCACTTGTTTATCATCATGGCAGGAAACACAGCAGCACTCAGGCAGACATGGTGCAGAGAAGAAGCTGGAAGTTCTACGTCTTGATCTGAAAGCAGCCAAGATGAGACTGACTCTTCCACACTGGTGGAGCCTGAGCACTAGGAGCTCTCACTGACTCAGTGACACACTTCTTCCAAAAGGCCATACCTCCTAATAGTAGCACTTCTCAAGGGCCAAGTATATTCAAACCTCCACAGTGATGACTTAGCTAAGTTGTTTTACCTTAATATGGAACAGAAACTGAAGGACCAACCCAAGTTGAGACCCGTCCCATGGCAGCCCCTATCATTATTATTGATGCTATGCTTTCCTTACAGACAGGAGTCTAGCATAGCTGTTCTCTGGCAAGTTGTACCTAGCATATGACTGAGTCAGATGCAGATACCCAGGCCCAAACATTGGACTGAGGTCAGAAAGACCTAAGGAAGAGTTAGGGGAAGGATTGAAGGCCCTGAGCATGATGGCAACCCCATAGGAAGACCAAGAGTGTCAATAAACCTCGACTTTTGGGAGCTTCCAGCGACTGAGCTACTAACTAAAGACTATATATGGGCTGGCCTGATCCCCCCAGAATATATGCAGCAGAGGGCTGCTGCCTTGTGTAGCCTCAGTGGGAGAGGATGTGCCTAATTCTGCAGAGACTTAGGATGCACCGGGATGAGGGGATAACAGGGTGGGGTACTCTCTCAGAGACAAAGGAGTTATGGTGGGAGGAACCCTTTTTTGGGGGGGGTGGTGAGAGGAGGGACAGCATTTGGGATGTAAATGCATAAATACATTTTATTTTTAAAAAAGACGTTTTGTCTCTATGTTAGATTACCAAATGAGCACACCAAAGGATGACATCCTTTAAGAATGCACAGCAGGGGAGTAATTCCGAATCAGTTGGCTGCACTTTAAAGACACCTGTAATTTGTTTCTAGGTGATGAGGCCCATGGCCTGATCTCGTAAAATGATCGCTGCAGTCTGAGACTTATCCTTCCTGTACCCTTATTAGTTCAAGTTCTCTTAGTATAGAGCCTGAGTTGCACAATTCATCTTAAACACACTATCCAGATATGCACCCTCTGAAATTCTCTTCCCTCACTGACTTTAAGAGCACAATAAACAATGCATAGTCTGTGGACCTAATAGCAAAAGCCTTCAGGAGGAGATCCCTCCTATCTCCTGGATAAAAAACAAACTCTCCAGGCTTGCCTAAAGCCACCCACAAAGTTTGTCTTAGTCCAGAGTCTATCTCTTTAAGTTCATTCTTCCCTTCTCCATCTTCCATTCTCCATGTGTCATTGTTATAGTGTAAATATGAAGATCTCCCATAGGCTCGTGTGTTCGAACATTTTTTTCTCTCCAGGTTGGGGTGCTCTTTTGGAAGATTGAGTAAGATTTTCTGGGTGGAATCTTACTGAAGAAAGCAGTCACTGAGTGTGGGCCTTGAAGGTTTTGTAGCCTCAGTCCACTTCCTGTCTTCTTCTTGACGGCTGATATCATATGACCACCTAACTCACATTCCTCCTGACATGTTGTCCCTTACATGATTCCCTCAAACTTTGAGCCAAAGTAAACTCTTTCTCCCTTAAGTCGCTGCTTGTCAGATATTCGACCATGGCAATACAAATGAAACAATACATGCATCATTCCCAATTAAATCTACCTTATCCTTTAGCTTAATTATTTTATAGATATTTTTATGTTCTAATTTTAGTATGCCTTATGAGTTTAATGGTCATTGATGTTCTTCCTGTGATGGATCCTACTCACTACCTCCTCCTAGCATCCTGATACTGAGCTAATAAAAGTATCATAGCTCTGAGCAAGCCCATCTCAGTTTCATGAGTGGCTTTCATTTCAAGTATTGTTTGAACTGTGATACGATCTTTCTTTTTTATACTTCTGGTTCCATTACTAGAATATTTTCTTTTATTCTATTTAGAGAAATCTTTTCAAAACCTGGTGCCAGGTATGGAGTAAGGTCTGGATTCTGTGATGGGCTAATGAAGTAACATCTTCTTGAATGTGGGAAATAACCAAGATGATTAGCTATGCTTTCCAGAGCTTTTCCAGCACACTTGGAAGCTATGATGAATATGGAAAGTGAAGAAGCCAACATTGTTCTAGGACAAGGCCAGGGAAACTGAAGAGTGACTACTTAAGAATGGATATAAGACCAATTTTGGAGATACAGCTAATTAAGTTGAAAGACTTGCTCATCTTTTCTGGTTGGTATGAGGAAGAACAATGAATCAAAACTGTCTCTGAGGTGTGCACTTGAGTCACAAACCTAATTTCAAGCTCTTAGGTGTGTCCGATTGTGCTTGTGAATAGGAGGGAAATATGTCTACAGCAAGGCTTGGGGGTTTTGTGTGGGCCTTTGCTTATGTGTGTGTGTGTGTGTACTGGCTAGTTTTGTGTCAACTTGACACAAATGGAGTTATCACAGAGAAAGGAGCTTCAGTTGAGGAAATGCCTCCATGAGATCCAACTGTAAGGCATTTTCTCAATTAGTGATCAAGGGAGAAAGGCCCCTTGTGGGTGGGACCATCTCAGGGCTGGTAGTCTTGGTTCTATAAGAAAGCAGGCTGAGCAAGCCAGGTGAGGCAAGCCAGTAAAGAACATCCCTCCATGACCTCTGCATCAGCTCCTGCTTCCTGACCTGCCTGAGTTCCAGTCCTGACTTCCTTGGTGATGAACAGCAGTATGGAAGTGTAAGCCGAATAAACCCTTTCCTCCCCAACTTGCTTCTTGGTCATGATGTTTGTGCAGGAATAGAAACCCTGACTAAGATAGTGTGTGTTGTTAATCATGCCTACAGGGGCATTGATAAGATATATGAAGCATCATTATAAAAAAAATGACCTTGTGTGAAAAAGAATGTATTATGACTTGGGATAACTCTTAAAACTGGCCATCCAAGTCAGTTGGGGCTAGAGAGCAGATCTCTTCTATGTTAAGCAAAACCATTTAAAACTTTCATTTTCCCAGAATTGCCCTCTGATGGTGACTAAGTTTTCTTTGAGACATTTTCTACTACTGTATGTTTTTAAGAACTGTGCGAAACACAGGAGAATGAAAGGAAATGCTGTTTATGGTTACAGGAAGAGGTTTCTCAATCTTTAAAATGTATTGTTTGAGAAAGTGCTACAATGTCTTTAGGTCACACTTACTTCTCCATTCTTCTAAGGGTCCCTGTGAGCTGTTTCCATCTTCACAGCCTTTGGCTTTTATGTTGTTTGTTTCCTTATAGGACACTGAATTCAATTAGTGCTACATAGGTCTGGGGGCATCATTGGAGTAGTCTTAACTGCAAGGTGTTATAACTCTGAGGAAAACTTACTTTTTCTTATCCAACAGCCATCAGCTACAAATAGCTATCACCTCATGGTGGAGCCTCTTGAGTCCTCACCCCAGAGATGCTGAAAGATGATTGGCTTCGTATATGCAAGTCTTCTTCAGGCAGTTTCAGTTACCCCACCTTTAGCTGATGCAGTCTATTCCCCTCCTAGCTCAGCTTGTTCCATGAGCTAAGGCCTGCTCTAAAGGAGGGAAACCATATCTGATGTTGTAAGCCTAGGTTAGACTTGATTAGAGAGTTTTTTCACACTTCTGAGCTTGTTACTCTGGCTTGGCCCTATGTATCCTCTAACTCTAACCTGCATTTCACTCTTAGCCTTGGGAGTCAGATGCCTTTTGCTTTACACAGTGCAGCTGATAAAGACTTAGAGTATCATTTGTTTCTGTTCACAGATTTGTGTGAGAGCTGAGCCAGGGATTTCCCCACATGACTGGTGGCCAGTCTTGTTCTTTCATCTGTGAGATGGTTAAGAATGCGCTTTACTAAATGTGAAAGGAAATAACTCATCTTTATTGAGGAAAATATATTGATGGAGCTTCATAAAATATCAGCTTATTATTCTAGTCAAAAAGAATAGCCATTTCTCTTTAACAGTTTGGCAGTTGGATCTGTTCAAAGTCTTCCAAAGTCAAGAAAAGTAACCTATAGTATGCCGAGCTTATTGATGGCTTTTATATCACGAGTTGGCAAATCGTGGCCAGTATCTAGAAGGCTGCCTGTTTTCATAAATAAAGATTTGCAAGAAAATAACCATGCCCATGGCTTCCATATTGTCTGTGGCTAATTCTCAGCTTCAGGGCTGTATTGAGTAGCTGAATGAGAATCTAGGTGAACTGCATCAATGCATTTTTGATTGTCTGGCTTATTATAGAATATATTTGCTGACCTCCACAAATAAATAACCCCATTCTAAAGCCAACGGAGCCTTCTCTGTTTTGTACAGCTCTTGATTTTCTTTTGTCAATTATATGTTGCCTATTTTTTTCCTGAAGGAAGAAACACAGGAATAAGAAAGTAAATATTGTCCATAAACTTGTTCCTTACCAATCTGTCTGCACAGTGTCAGAAAATGAATCTGAAGGCAAAGACATCAGACTGCTATGATTGGACAAAGCTTTTCCAGACATCAGGTCTGGTCTTCAGTTCTAGAGCAGTGTGTTTGGTGTTTCAGGAGAGGCCAGAAGTTGGGAAGAAACATGACGATTCTGTCTTAGCTGCATGCCAGGTTGTGATGCAGAGCAATCTGGCAAAGCATTCCCTGGTATTCACCAGGAGTTGCATTTGTGCAGTGGAACACATATTCAGTATGGCTGTCGTCAGCATAGTCTTGGAATGTGCTAAATGCCAACTAAAGTGGTAATTACATATTTATCGAGTAGAGAGTCAGTAAGTGATTCTTGCCCACTTCATTTCAATGTTTACTTCCTATTTCCAATTTTATTCAGATATTTATGCTTCTTACATAGTACTTGATGTCTGTCTTTCCTATACTGTGTTGCCCAAGCTTGAAAGTACTGCTTCAAATGAAATGTTAGGCTTTTATATATCCTGTCTTATTTTGCTCAATATGTAACTATTAGATTAAATGATAATTTCCCCTTTAAGATATCAGAAGGAGATTTCTCATGTCCTTAGTAAATACTCTTTTTTATTTTTTATTTTTCGTGTTCAAAGAAACTCACTGTGTACTGATAAAGTATCTGTGACCTTGACGGTCAGGATTTGAGGCCCAGTCACAGCTTTTATAGTGACTAACATTTTGAGGATGGTCACCTCTTTGAAGTCCTGAGTCCCATTTCTTTATCTCTAAGGTCTCTTCTAACTCGAACTGAGATGACTTTTCACATTTCACCACAAATTATGTATTCATAAGTTCAGTGTTCTCTGAGGTGTTCATGTGGCCTATATTTCCTTCCCTAAGAAGTAGAAAACACAATTATAAAATATTTCATCTGTGTAAAAGATAGAGCTGATAAGAGCCAACTACCACCAAATTTCAAAACTACTAATTCTAAGACAAAAGTTTGCTCAGTGGATACTTTTAGTGACAAAAAAAAAAAAAAATTGCAGCATACTTCCTGTAGCTGTTTGATGCAGTATGCATATGTGTTGTGACAGTCGTAAACATAATGCCTGAGAATACTTAGCAATTAAACATAGACCCCCAATACATGGATACATGTGGCATATCTTCATCTGACTCCCCTCTTCTAACTGTATCACTTTTAACTAGATTTTTGTAAGTAAAATAAATTTTCTCTGATTATTACATACAGAATACTAATATATTGAATCATATGACATATGCTCTAGAGATGAGAAAAGTAATGAGAAAGTAAAAGAGAGGCTAGATGCTGGGAGAAGTAAGCAGCAGAAACAGCATGAAGGTTCAGGGAGCCTCCATAGTTGAATGAATCTAAACCTTCTTCTGCTGGTCTTTGGGAGGAGAAAGACGAATCTAACGTAGATGCTTTGCACTTACTTGCAGGTTCACCCAGATATCCAGGTTGGATGCTTCTAAAAAGGCTGAATGTATGAAGGAAGATGGGTTTGTAATGACATTTAGAAGTACCATGGAAGACAGTAGGACGTGGATGAGATTCTGATAAAAATTGGAGATGTGCACCATGCTAATTGGAGGCATGAGTGTAACTCTCTTGCTCATTGGGACAGTAGTTGTCTGACTGTTCCAGGCACTATGCTCTAAAAAAAACTCATTTTGTTGGCACAAAAAGAAAGTTTCCCATGGACTATTTCTGGCACTAACATCAGTGAGTGAAATGGGGGTGTGAATGTAGGCTTGTGCATCAGATTATGGCTCTTAATGGGTCTGCCCAATATCTTAGAATTGCCTTGTAACCAATGACACTGTTATCCACTTTTCCTTCCTTGCTTCTCTCTCACTTGTCTCCAAAACCACATCCAGTCTTCACAAGGCTTGTTTCAGGGAGGACATGGAATAGCACACCAATGGTTTATATGCAAAAGCCATATTAAGTTACAAAATTAACACTTCCGTGAGAGTTACTGAGAGGGGCTGGCAGAATATCTTCATGGTATAAGTGTTGGTTCTGCAAGTATGAGGGCCTAAGATTGAATCTTCATTCCTTTCTCCAAACAAAACTGGACATAGCTTAACATTATTGTAAGCAGCATTGATGATTGGAGACTGATAGATGCTAGAGCTTGCTGGTAAGACTACCTAGCTGAAAATCATTATCTGTTCCTGTAAGAGACTGTCTTTCAAGTCAGTAAAGCAGAGTGATATAGATAGACATCTGATATCCTACTTGTGTTTCTACACCTAAGCACCAATGTGAATGCACCACACATGCACGAACAACACACATACGATACACACATACACACATTCCACACATCAGCTGCTAGATGAAGTCTCTGTTATCTCTAATGACAGTTATGCTAGGCTCTGGATCCAGGACATCCTGTAGGCATGACAAACGGTAGTTTGGAGGGTTTGTGACTGGGTTGATGTCCCAATTTCCCTTCTTGAGGCCTTGCCTGGTTACAGAGGTTATCTGTTTCAGGCCCTGAGCTGCCTATTACTAGGAGTCTTCATTAATGTCACCCTCAAATATTCCATAGAGTTGGTATTGCACTCCCCAAAAGTCCCCCAATTCCAATGGTTACTTTTCCTCTACCACACCAACTTGATCCCACCTGTTCCCATCCCTATATGCCCCAAGTCCTCTTGGGTAATCTATTTCCCCTTTCCAGGTGGACAATTTTGTCCCTTTTTGATATCTCCTTGATACTTAGACTGTCTGCATCTATGGATTGTAGCAGGATTATCTTTTAATTTACAGTTAATATCCACTTATAAGTGAATACATACCATGTTTGTCTTTCTTGGTTGGGCTTACTTCACTCAGGATGAGTTTGTTTCCTAGTTCCATCCATTTGCAAGCAAATTTCATAATATCATTTTTCAAAACAACTGAGTAATACTTCGTTATATAAATGTATCACATTTAAAAAAAAAAAACATTCTTCAGTTGAGGAACATCTATGCTGTTTCCAGTTTCTGGCTATTGTGAATAAAGCTGTTATAACTATAGTTGAAGAAGTGTTCTTGTGGTAGGATGGATCATTCTTTGAGTACATGCCAAGGAATGGTTTATCTGAGTCTTGAGGTAGATCAAGTTCCAATTTTCTGAGAAAGCCGATAGTGATTTCCAAAGTGACTGTACAAGTTGGCCTTTCTACCTCCAATGGAGGAGGGTTTTCCTGCTCTTCATCCTCAATAGCAGGAGCTGTTGCATGAGTTTTTAATCTTAGACATTCTAACAGGTATAAATAAGATGGAATCTCAAAGTTGTTTTGATTTGCATTTCCTTAATGGCTAAGGATGCTAAACATTTTTTATTTTGCCTTCAATGGTTTTATTTATTTATTTATTCATTTATTTATTTATCATAGCTAATTTTTCATACAATGTTTTTGATTGTTTCCCCCTCCCCCAACTCCCCCCAGATCTTCTCCATCTCTCTACCCACCCAACTTTACATTCTTTTTTTTTTCAACATGCAATAATATTTTCTTTCTTTCTTTTTTTGTGCTCCCCCACCCACCCACCCACTCCTGTTTTCCCTCCCTGCCATTCACCTACATTGGGGCATCGAACACCCTCAGGCCCAAGGGCCTGTCCTCCCACTAATGTCCAACAAGGTCATCCTTTGCCGCATATGCAGCCAGCACCTTGTGTCCCCCCATGTGTATTCTTCGGTTGGTGGTCCAGTCCCCTGGAGCTTCAGGGTGTCTGGCCTGTTGACACTGTTGCTCCCTTCATGGGGTTGCAAACCCCCTCAGCTCCTTCAGTCATTTCTCCAACTCCTCTAGGGGGGACCACCAAGCTCAGTCCAATAGTTGGCTGCGAGCATCCACCACTGTATTTGTCAGGCTCTGGCAGAGCCTCTCAGAAGACAGTCATCAAGCTTCCATCAGCAAGCACTTCCCGGCTTATAAGAATACAAAATATAGTACAGGTTTGGTGGCTGTATATGGGATGGATCCCCAGGTGGGGCAATCTCTGGGTAGCCTTTCCTTCAGTCTCTGCTCCACACTTTGTGTCCATATTTCTTCCTGAGAGTAATCTGTTCACCCTTCTGAGAAGTACTGAAGCATCCATTCACATTTTGGTCTTCCTGCTTCTTAGGCTTCACATGGTCTGTGAACTGAATCATGGGTATTCTGAACTTTGGGTCTAATATCCACTTACCAGTGAGAACATACTGTGTGTGTTATTTAGTGACTGGTTTACCTTGCTCAGGATGTTATTTCCAAGTTCCATCTATTTGCCTAAGAATTTTATGAAGGCATTGTGTTTAATAGCTGAGTAGTGATCCATTGTGTACATTTACCACATTTTCTGTATCCTTTCCTCTGTTGAAGGACATCTGGGTTCTTTCAAACCTCTCTCTCTCTCTCTCTCTCTCTCTCTCTCTCTCTCTCTCTCTCTCTCTCTCTCTCCTTATTACATGTTGGAACATTTTCTGGGTATATGCTCAAGAGTGGTATTGCTGGGTCCTCAGGTAATACTATGTCCAATTTTCTGAGGAATCACTAGACTGATCTCCAGAGTGGTTGTACCAGCTTCAATCCCACCAAAAATGGAGGAGTGTTCCTCTTTCTCCACATCCTTACCAGCATCTGCTGTCACCTGAGTTTTTGATTTTAGCCATTTTGATTGGTGTGAGGTAAAATCTCAGGGTCATTTAGATTTGCATTTCCCTGATGACTAAATATGTTGAACATTTCTTTAGGTACTTCTCAGTCATTCCGTATTCCTCAGGTGAGAATTTTTTGTTTGGCTCTGGTTCCCATTTTTAATAGGGTTATTTGGTTCTCTGGGGCCTAACTCTTGAGTAAATCTACAGACTTATGGATGCAGGACATTGGGCTGTGACAGAAAGCCTAGTAAGGTCGAGCTAAGGTTAGAAGTCCTGGAGACCCTGAGGAGTCTGCAGATTTACATTAGGTTTATTGATCAATGTGTCTGTTTTTATGCCAATATATGGGTTTTATTGCTGTTGCTCTGTAGTATAGCTTGAAATCAGGGATGGGGATACCTCCTGAGTTCTTTTATTATATAGGATGTGATACTGATGCTGTTAACACTCAGGATATTGTATGTATAGTTAAAATAAAAAAAAAACCCACTTAGTCATTATCAAATTCTATTCAGGATTTTATTTAAAATGGAAACAAAGCACTAGGCATTGTTCATATTCTACTCTGAGGTATTGTGCTGTATTGAGCAACTAAAATGTTCTTCAACATGACCTTACAGATCAAAGTGAATAAAACCACTCATGTCTCAATAGCCTTCATATTTATACCTGTGTGGATGAAATAGTTAAAACACGGACATATACTTGGTACTTTATCCTTAGTTTTTCTTTTTGCTAAATATTATCTTCTGGAGTATGCATTTTCTGAATAGGACTGAATATTCGGCCCATTTAGCCTCACAGTTTAGAGATGGCTGATAGCTTCTGGCTTTGTGTCTGGGTAGAGCAAAATGGCCATGCTTACCCTTCAAAAGACATCTCCCCCCACAGTGAGTCAATTTCTCTAACTATGGTCACCTTCCAAAGTTTCCAGAACCTCACAAAATAACACCACCATTCAGGGACCAAATATTAAGCACAGGAGCTTCCAAAAGATATTCTGTATTCATACCATGATGTTTACAGAAAACACACAATGAGTTCTCTTGTAACAAGCTGATTTCCTTTTTACATACTTGTGTCCCAAGGTAACTATTTACTCAATTCTAAAATAGATTTTTACCATAGAAGGTATAAACTCTACTTTTCTCCCTCAATTGTATTTATCCTTGGAAATTAAAGGTATTATTAACTGAAATCCTGGCAGATCCTTGTTTATTTTGGCACTTCCGACCTACATGGCAATTACTGTTACTATATGCAGCCAGAGTTAAAATTGACACAAGGTTTCTGCTTTCTAACCCTCTTCTTAAGAATCACTGGCATCTTTGAATTAAAGGCTGAGTGACTTAGTAACTAGAGAGCATATGAGTCTGCACCTGGGTCACTCTTGCTGTAAAGAAGTTGCTCCCTGTCTATTTTTTTTTCTCCAAGTAGAGGAGGAAAATTCACACCCTGGAATAGACTCAAGTTACAGGAGTTATAGGAGAATGATTAATATTGAATGTCATAGAGATATTGCAGAGAATATGGCGAGAGATGTAGACAAGAAAAAAAGGAAGGAGAAGAGGGTTGACTAAGTGTCAGTGTTGCTTGGTAACTTTGATGCCCTTTGTGTCTTGCAGGAAACAGTTGGAATATACTTTGTCCTCTTACTTTGTAGGTACTTGAAGCTTCTTACTAGATTTGAATCAGAGTACCAGTTGGTCATGAGCCACCTAATATAGGTTCTGGAAAAACTATATAGGTTCTTAAGCTATCTTAACTACTCCTCTCAAGCTACAGACACTATTACTTTCTCTAGGGTCTGACTCTATAATCTGATGGCTTTTTATGTTTCTTTGTACCTACCACATTGATTAAAAAAAATAAAGGACTCTCACCTTGACATGGTATTGTAGTTTGCTTAATTAAAAAAAAACATAGTATAAGAAAAAATTAAATGCCTATGTTAAAATCAACAAAAATGTTTAAGTATCTAAGCATTGCATAAAATCCATAGAGTATAATGGCCTCTACTGTGAATCTTTATGATAGGGTTCTTTTACTCCCAAGTGGAATTGAATTCAATTATTGTCCATATTACTCACTTTTCTGTTGCTATCTTAGAATATCCTGGGGAAAAACCCCAACAAACAAAATCAATCAATCAAACAAACAAACAAACAAAACAAAAGCAAACAAAACAAAAACAAAAAAATCTACAAACAAAAACAATTACAACAACAAAACTGCTTTGTGGAACAAGGGTTTATTTTGTCTTACAGGAGTATAGGGCTAGCCTGGTAGTCAGGAGTGGAAGAGATCACATATCACCTGTCCAGTGAAAGGACTGGAACAGTGAAAGGGAAAGGCAGAGGGGGAGGGGAGGAGAGAAGTTGGAGGGGAGGATTTAGAGAGGGAATTGGAGGAGACAGGAAATGACGTCAAAACCCCAACATCCATTCTGAGTATCTCTCCTAGCAAGACTCTACCCTCTCCAGGTTCCATATCCTGTCTAAAAGTCACCACAAGCTGAACACTAACTGTTCAAACTCATGAACCCTGGGGAGCATTTCATAACCATCAACTTGGAGAGCATTTAACAGGGGCTTTGATTATAGTCACAGAAATTATCTATTATTTTCATAGAGAGGAGCATGGCTGCAGGCAGGTGCTGAAGCAATAGCTGAGAGATAGATCCTGATTAGTATGCAGAGTACAACACTGGGTCAAGTGTGATCTCTTGAAACCTGGAAGCCCACCCCTAGTGGCACAGAAGACCTTAATTTTTCTCTCACATTATCACTCTCTAACGATTAAATATTCAAATATGAGCATTCAACTATGGACCTGTAGA
The DNA here is from genome assembly GCF_000001635.26 of Mus musculus. Taxonomy (NCBI): domain Eukaryota; kingdom Metazoa; phylum Chordata; class Mammalia; order Rodentia; family Muridae; genus Mus; species Mus musculus. The sequence goes on from NC_000083.6 coordinate 52,752,896, forward strand.
GACCATTCATTTCCAAGCCACCATGCCCATTAATAAATTTTGTTAATTTTTTACTTATTATAAGTGGATCTATATTCACTCTACTCATGTGTATCTGGCTATTTTGATTTAGCATGATTTCAGAAAAATCCACACACTATAAATAAGTCACTCACAGTGGTGTATGATGTTGTATTATGTATAAATGTCTCTAACACCGAAGAGTTGTTGAAGTAGCCATATTAGTTTTATTAACTTAAAACCATGGATGAGAGTGTAAGAACGTGACATCATCTCTCCAAGTTGATGGTTTCCATCGTTTTTATGGAAGCCTTCTTAGTGGACAATAATTGGTTTTAAATAGACTAAGTAAGCCTCTAGTAAACTCATGCCAAACAAAATTCTCTATTCAAGAGCCACCATGCTCTAGGGGACTACTGGGTGACCTCTCACCAAGAGGTATGCTTTGACATCAAAATCAAACGTGTGGCTTGAGTGACAGAAGCAGAAGGGTCTTGGCACAGGCAGATACATCTGCCCTAAATCTCACTTATCTTCTGGAAAGCATCTAATCCCCAAACCAAGAGCTAGGCATATAGGCTTGATATTCATGATCTGGGAATGACTGTATTTTGGCCCCCAATTGGACTTGCAGAGCTGAATCAAGAGGCTGACTTATATTTCTCTCACCTTTACAGGGGCTCCATTTTGGTGCCTGCTGGATATCGTTCCTATAAAGAATGAGAAAGGAGATGTAGTCCTTTTCCTGGCCTCATTCAAAGACATAACAGACACGAAAGTGAAGATTACATCAGAAGATAAAAAAGAAGGTGCGTATGGTTTTCCTAAATAAAACAGCAAAGCATAGTGAAATCACTCAAAAATTAGGGGAAAAAATGGCTTTTGGATACCAGCAACTGATACCCATTGATGGCTTATAGTCGATATGTTGTATATGTATGAAAATCATGGAGATGTTTATAATCTCATCTTTGTAGTGACTACTTACTTGACAGGAATGAGAAGTTCAAATACCTCTGTGACTCACATGAAGACAGAAAATAGCATCACAATATGTCTTGGCCCTCTTGACTTCATCAAGAAATAGAGGCATTGACTGGACGGCTTTAAAGTGAAGTGATTGAATACATAGAAGTGTGGATGTTATTTGTTATATAGTAGGTAAAGGTGCAGTGAGATGCTTGTTAGATGAAATGTTACTGACAGTCATGCACCCTGTATCATATAGCATGTACTATACCATGTGCTGAGCTCTGTCATCGTCACAAATGGCATTGGGAAACACCTTTGGAAAGCCTCTAAGAGCTTATATTATTAGCCTTAAGTTCCTTATTCAGAAAGTGCTTGTATTTCAAGCTCTCTAACAAATTTCAACAGTGAGAAGATCCTAATATTGTTATAAGCAGAAATGGGATCTAGTAACTAGAGGGAAAGATACTGCTTTGTGTAGGTTAGTGTGTAGTAAGCTGTTTATTAGATATTTCAACCCCAACTTTTAGGAGTGGACTCCACTTTTAAATGTGTGTTCGGGTGTTTCTTATATAGTATCTCAGGTAATAACATTCCAAGCAAAGGATATTGCGCTTGGTTTTGGATAGTGCTAAAAATATCTCTTAATAAGGTGTGGCCCACTCAAGCTTATCTGCAACATGGAAGTTCATCTAAGTGATATAAATTAAGTATTGATTAGGTAATTCCCCACACAAATTTATTTGATGACTTCATTTAAAAACTGCAAAGTGTGTTATTTTATTTGAACAAGTACTTGAATCATTAATTGCTACATGGCTGGGGTTTATCTGGAAAGTGGAAAATGATGCTTTATAGAAAATTCTAGTAGGTGTGGAATGCAGAGGAGACACACCTTCAACTACAGCACTGTTTGTGCCTGTGTAAGCTCACAACATTTTATTGAGTACACACTTGCGTCTAGTGTGTGTGTGTGTGTGTGTGTGTGTGTGTGTGATGGGGAGTGGTGCAGAGATCAGCAGAAACCTCCCATTCATAAAAAAAAGCATAAAACTCTCATGCCTTTGTTCATTTCTATAACTGTGTATCAGGTGAATTCAGGAGAATTTAACAAGAAATTCTGTTTACTCTATTTCTTATCTATAAACTGTTTTTAATATAAAAATTGAGTCTATATTTCATGATTTTCAGAGCCTAGATTCTTAGTAGTCTAAAGTCTTTCCTCCCACTTATATTTCCTGAAAAGAAAAAAAAAAACATAACATTATTCTGTCTTAATGTAATTAGCTTTGCAAAGGCTTTCTGATCACAGAATTCTCAAAAATGGGAGGGAAGTTAACATTATTTTTTTAAGATTGAAAAATAATCACTTGTGAATTCAGCAAATGTTGAAACTTTATTTTTTAATGAATTTGGATTTAATTAAATAAATGTAATAAAATAGATTAAAATTTAAACATTATATTTAACATTTAACATAACTGTAAGAAATTAATAGTGGATTGAATAATTTGCAAATGTACCGTAATTAGTGTCTATCAGCAGCAAAGCCAGCATTTGCGATGTCACCAACCACATCTCAGCTCAAATCCAGCAGCTTCCAGCCAATGACAGGAGGAGTAAAGAGAAATGAGCATTGCTATCTGTGTGCATCCGGGAAGAAGGGTGTGGAAAGGGGCCTGAGACCATGATGAGACACTGAAGACACTTTGTACAGAAGTTAAGAAAGATGTAGGCAGAGATGTGCTCATTGGAGTGGGTAAAGGAGAGATGGCTGCTCTGATTCTGTAACACAGCATCCAAAGAGTGATGAGATAAACACTAGGTATTCCTCACACTTGTTTTTCTAACTTTACTAACTCCCTCATGTTTGAAACCATCACATTAAAACCAAGGAGATACAACCACAGTGCTTCATCACATGATGTTGGCTCTTGTGAAGCAGGTTTTAAGTTCAATCATTTAAGCATCAGCTAATAAAGCATTCCTCCCTCAAAAATCAAAAACAAATAAGAATTAAACACTTATTTGATACCATGACACCTTTCAACAATCTTGAGGCTTCTGGCTAAGCCAAGCTTGCCTATTTACTCTCAGCAAAATCTTACTTCTTTCTATTTGCTTACTTGGGTCCTTGTTTTTTCCCACTTGTGATATCTCCATCACCATTATTTCCCATAGAAATGTTATTTCTTTTCTTTAATATGGTTTTAACAAACAACCTCAGCTCATAGGGAACACCCTTCCATGGACCACCTGTACTGTGTTGACTCTTCTCCCTTTTCGTACTGATGGAATCAACCTGGTTATCTGTTTTCCTCTATAAAGGAGGTCAGCCTAGAATAATGGAGCTGATAAAGGAGTGGGCTAAAGACTTATGCAATCACCGACTTTATTTAAGTCACCGGATGATGTATATGCTGAGGGCTAAGCGGAGTCACATGAGTAAAGTGTGGAGTCACAAGAGGAAGCCCCACATGGTGAACAAGCTGCATGCAGCAAAAACCATGTTTTTCCACAGAGGCATATAAACATAATTTAGCTAGTTATGATGAATAATCTGAAGTAAACTCTCTCCCATCTGCTACACCTGGGAGGAGCTCAAATGCACAGTCCAAGAACAATTTCATGTTCTTGAAGAAACTGATGCCACAAGACTTGTTTTAGTTTCTTGGAGTTTTCTTATAAGCACTCAGAGATTTTTTTTCTCACATGACTCCATTCTTGGATCATGTTCCAACAATCTCATCTTTCCCAACTTACTGAAGGCTGACACTGCTTCATGTCTCTGCACATCCCATGGTGTCTGACACAGTATAGATATTGAGTCACTACTTGCTGAATGGTTGATTTTTCTAGAGTGCTTTTTCCTTATATACCAGTGCTTTCAAATTTTTCTTTTCCTCCCAACTCATTTATACGTGACTGAACTTTACAAATTTCTTTTCACAGCAGTTTGTGCATATTCCTAATTTGGTTTTCCATTCATTCCAGTTGAGGTTAATAATATCTGCTTCATTGTTTTCCAGGCACAAAGCCCAGTGGCATTATTTTCACTTATTTCATATAGAGTGTCCCACATTTGCCATACAATGATGTTAGCACCAAATCAGGCAGTCAATATTACGGTTTCTAAAACAGGGGTGGAGAGGGTTTCAAATTTGTTTTGAGAATCTCTTGGGGGGATGAATGAGGTTTTTTTTTTTTTTTTTTTTTTTTTTTTTTTTGCCTGTGGGGATACAAACTGAGATTTACATGCACTGTCATTCATAGCTCTACTTTGGCAATAAGTTGAAGAACTTGCAATAATTTGCCATAATCATCTTAGAGTGACCGAAGTCTGACAGTGCACCTATACCTGAACATGTTATTCAGTGGATGTAGAAGGAAGAAAGAATGATGATCTCGTTGGTGGATGTTAGCTGAGCAGTGTGTGCAGGCATGAGGCTCTGCAAGCCCCATCACCACAAGCTCAAGCAGTGATGACTTACTCTCCTCATGTTTCAGAATGCCCGAGCTGAGCAACCCCCAGCTGGAGCAGTGGCTTTGGGCAACGTGTGGGCTTTCTCTTCTGTGGTGCTCTGCATCCTGGTTTAGTTCTTCTACTTGTGAACTCATTTGTTTAATAAGCCTGTTACACCTGTGGAAACCCTTTATGTGTTAAAGACTGGGAGGAGAATGGAAGAAAGTCTGAGTATCTCCCCTGTTGTATTGTCTTTCTTTCTTTTTTATTAATCATTACATTCACTTACATCTCAAATGATGTCCCACTTTCCAGTTACCCCTCTGTAACCCTAGATTCCATCCTGATTCTACGCTCTTTTCTTTGCCTAAATGAGGGTGCTCCCCCCACCACTACAGCATCCTTCTAAGCTGGGGCATAAAATCTCCACAGGACCATGTGCCTTCCCTCCCATTGATGCCAGACAAAGCCATCCTATGCTACATGGAGCCATGGATCCCTCCCTGTACACTCCTTGGTTAGTGGTCTAGTCCCTGGGTAGTCCAGCCAGTTGACATTGTTCTTCTTATAGGGTTGCAATCCCCCTTGGTCCTCCAATTCTTCCTCCAGCTCCCCCACAGGGGTCCCCAAGTTCAGTCTGATGGTTGGCTGTGAGCATCCACGTCTGCATTGGTCAGGTGCTAGCAGAACCTCCCAGGGAGTAGCCATATCTGGTTCCTATCAGCAAGGGGCTCTTGGCAACAACAATAGCATCCAGGTTTGTTGTTTGCAGATAGGATGGATCCCCAGGTGGGCTGATCCCTTGATGACTCTTCCTTCAATCTCTGCTCCAGTTTTTGTCCCTGTCTTTTCCTTTTGGCAGGAGATAGATAGATAGATAGATAGATAGATAGATAGATAGATAGATAGATGATAGATAGATAGATAGATACACATATACATACTTATGCATGTATGCAAAGATACATACATACATGCATGCATGCGTGCATGCATACACACATACATACATTATAGTGTGAGATTTATATCTAAGAGTGTCATTTTCTCAAAAAAATCATTTGGAATAATGTCACTACTAGAAAATGTACCAGAAGGCATGTTGAATAAATGAAGAAACATCGTACAGAAAGGCCCAGTCCTCATCAGAGCCACCATACAAGCACCCATTAGAGCATCTGCACATCTTAATTTGATGATTCAGCTATATAGTCTCTCACATTCTTGGGTGCCATAAAAGTTCAAAGGACTCAATTAAATGTGACTTCAACTGTATTTCATTTTGTAATAGGTTTTCCACAGAATGCCAATACATTGATCATGAAACTAAGCCAACTTTTTGACAGCTCATTTATACATATTACAGTATATTTTTAAAACTGGAAGAAAGCATTGGAGGATGACTTCCTGAATACAGGTTGTAGCTTTGTGTTGAAAGAATGATAGACTTAATTAAGGTTTTAATAAATTGTTTCTGTTGATGTATCATCATTTTATCTGAAGGTATATTAAACCTAAATGTGGTGGTTTGAATAAAAATGGCTCTTAGGGAGTGGCGCTATTAGGAGATGTGCCCTTGTTGTAGTAAGTGTGTAGTCCACTGGGGGTGGCCTTTGAGATGCTCAAGCCATGCCTAGTGTGCTCTCTCTCATCCTGCTGCCTGCAGATACAGACATATAACTCTCAGCTACCTCTCCAGGACCATGTCTGCCTGTATTCTACCATGCTTCTCTCCATAGTGATAATGGACTAAGACTCTGAACCTATAAGCCAGTCTCAATTAAGTGTTTTCCTTTATAAGACTTGTCACGATCATAGTGTCTCTTCACATCCTTGGAGCACTTACTAATATACTAAGCTAAATTCCAAGCTCATGTTTTCTGAAATCATCATGTACCTGAGATCAACTTCTAATTCCCCATTCTACCTGCAAATTTCTTATACACACATGGGCTTCTGCTGAAGTTGAAAAGATTAGATGGTGTCTAAAATGTCACACATAATCAACTCCTGGAACATGCTGAAGGCTTCTGGAAGACCTGACAGTGAGCTCTCCTTGGTCACCAATTTTTTACTGAACAAGAGGCCAACATGACACAGTGGAAGCCACAAGTGCTTATCAGACTCTAGTAAGACTGCTACCTGGCTGTGTTTTGCTGGTATATGCTGTTGTCTATCTAGAGTAACTATCATTCTCGCATAATCACTTGTCATTAGAATGAAATTATTTGAGTTTAATGTGTAAAAGCAAGTGATAATTGTGAGAAAACAAATCTGGGGATGCTGGTGAGCTAGATGAAGCTGACAAATAGAAGTATTTAATGTGACCTAATGGCATGCCTGTGGTGACCTGTGCCTAGAACTCTGTGTGGAAATGACTTTTAAGGTAATGTAGGTACTGCATCCTGTACAGGATCTAACAATTGGAAAGAGATGGCAATGGCCCCCAGCAAGGCAGGCAGGTGTTTCCACTCCTGACACCAAGGTAAGCATCCTTCTCTTAGTACTGGAAAACTGTAGGCCCAACTTTTTCATCCAGGATCAGCTCATTGATGTAAGACACTATGATTCTTATATGTGTCAAAGAAAACCAGCCTATCCATTGGGGTCTGGAGTTTATTTCTGAATGATCTCTAATTCTGAAAACACCAGTTTCCGTGTTGTTTAAAAGTCTTTGAAAATCCAAAGGCACACAAAAGACATTCCAATAAAGAATTCTCCAATTGTTGCTTTTTAAAAGATATTATGTTATGAGATGCTAGCACAAAAGAAAGGGGAGAAATGGTTCAAGGAACAAAAAGACATTGTGAATGAAAGGGTATAGCTGGAATCAGATAAAGAAAAGGAAGCTGGCACAGACTCTGAACAGAGTGAGAAGGAGGCTTATGGACTGTGAACCTGTCAAAACTGACATATCACCAGGAGATGAGAGAAATCCAGAGAAGGAGAGCTGCTAAATTGAACCTGATTTCCAAGTAGCCCATTGACAACCAAAAGGAGGGCTTTCTTAGCAATTCATCACATCTCCCAGTCATTCAAGGGCCCCAAATCACACTTCATATTGATTAAATTGAGGTTAGATTACTCAGCTTGGATTATAATGTTTATTGTATTTAATATGTTGTTTTTAAATTTTATCTGTTTTCATTTATATCAGTGCTCTTTGACTCTTTGCAAATCAACGCCACTAGTTTTGATAGACTTGTTGACCATATTTTACCAGTACTGATTTTAAATACTTTAAGCCTAGATATTCGTAACTGAAAATCTCATTGTCTACCACATCTGAAGACTCCATGTATAATTTGCTTTTTTTTTTTTTTCTTGGTGCTTCTGCTCAGTACTCAGCTGAGTAATCCAAACTGGGATTTTAACTTTCAAAATTCTATTCAGGGATGACTCTGTGTATAAAAAAAATAAAATGAAATTCAAATATTGTCTATTTAACATTTGAAAATACAGTTCTACAATAGTTCTCAAAACTATCAAGGAATATCGACTTATAATAAACAGTTATGGTACCATAAGATGAGTGACCCTGAGAAGAATCATCAGGGAAAAAAAAAAGCAAATTACATCTTAAATCTTCAGACATAGCACAATATGGAGTTTTCAGGTATGTGTCTACCCTTAGGATATTTAAAGAAAATCAGTAGTAGTAAAAATATAATCAATAAGTATATCAAAAGTAATGGAGTTATTTTACAAAAAGAGTCTAACAAAACATATAAGGCAGAATGGATGAAATTTTAAAAAATGACCTACTGCATAGGATAAACAGTGGCTGTCACATAAGGGAGAATCAATTTCAAGTAAAAAACTGTTATAATCCTGTATCCACATGGACATATACTCATTAAAGTTCAGTAAAATACACGTCAGAGGAAAAAGACCCAAAACAGATTTAGAATTTCAGAGAAAAACATACTAAAGTATAAGCTATTAAGAATTTTTTACAATGTGTAGTTCTGAATATTCACATTTTATCAGTCCAACAAATATAAATGGGATATATGTATATATATATATATATATATATATATATATATATATATATATCCCACACATATACATGCACATATATGTATATATATGCACACACATACTTATATATGTATATACATATCAGAAATTATATAGGAGATATATAAGAGAAAGGTATGTATAATGTATAGATATAATTTATATACAATATAGCATATATAATTTAAATATATATCCTGTTTTATAATATCATTTAGATATAATATCGAATATATAAAAACATAATTTAAAATGTTGATAAGAAACTAAAGACTAGTAAATTCTAAGCATATATCATGACATAAGATCATAGAAGCAACTTTAGAGAAGTGACTTTATATAAATAAAACCCAAGTTTATATGCCTTTGTGATGTTAGCAGAAACCAGAGAAACACCTACAATGTTTGACCTAGTTAAACTCTTAGGACAAGACTCTGGCAAGAGTGGTAGAAGTTCAGAAGATGGCAGAATCCAGGTTTTATGTCAAGAATTATGAAAAATTAAATATAGTGGAATGTTTCTGGGAAATCTTTTAATGACTAACTTAGATTGATAGAAAATTTCAGATATCTTATAACTATTGGATATACTGAATTGGTTTTAATAATAATAATAATACCAGGGTGCTTCAGGGAAGGCTCAGTGGATAAATGCACCTCTTGCAGAGGACCTGGGTTAGCTTCCCAGTACCCATATCTTTTTTTTTTTTTTTTTTTTTTTTTTTGCAACCATCCGTAACTCCATTTCAACAGGATCTGGAGTTCTTTTCTGACCTCTGCTAGCACCAAGCACACACATGGTGTTTATAAATACACCCAAGCAAACCACTTACACATATAAATAAAGTTAAAAAATTCTTTCAATCATTCAAGATATTAAGGTCAAACCATTTTCTATAGAAGTATTCCCAAAGAGAAATTCTAAACAGAAAATAAACAAACTAAAATTTACTATATTAATTTAACTAGAGTCAGTTTCTGCAGTTGTGCTAAGCCCACCCTTTTAAGTTCAACAAATATCACAGTGATAATAAGGAGTAGAACCAGTTGTCCTGTATGCACTTAGGGCTAGTTCACTAGGGCCCACTTCAGTCGAGCCAGTTCTATTGTGCTGCAAGCAAGGTGCAGGGCCTACTTGCTCTCCTAAGTTTCAGTCAGTAAGAGAAAGGGCCACCTCTTTTGCTCTCATGACCCTTGAGCCAGCTCTTCTTCCTGCCACATGTGATTTTTGAGGGATGTGTGTGGGGTTGGGGGTGAATCTTTTCTTCTCTCACACCACTGCATACTATGCAAGGTCAGAGCCAGCTCTCACACACTTAGGGATTATCACTTTTAGTCCCTACTTAGTTTTTCATATTTCTATAATTACAAATCCCTTTTACCTCCACCCACCATGAACCTCCTTCGGATAGTTTCTGACCACACACTTCCTCAAGAATATATATTTCAAGGTACATTTCTTATTCATTCTCTTTTTGTGTTACTGGAATCTAAACACTTTCATGATGAATATTCCCATTTACTGTATAATATGACCTGCAAATAAATTTCTTAAAGTTCCAGATTTAAAATATGTAACAGGAAACACGAAACTTAATTCTTACATATTTTTATTATTTGAAACAAGTTTTAAATGTAAACACATTTTTATCATATTCTTCCCCTCTCCCAAGTCCTTCCAGATCCTCTTTCCCGCCAACTCCAAAACAAACACCCAATACAACAGCAACACATCCAAACCAAGATAACAAAATAAAACGTGCCTCTGAAAGGCACACACCAAACTGTAACTGAATAAATGCATACCAAGAATTGTGGAGTCTATTCTATGCTGGCTAAATACTGTTGAACAAAAGGCCTATCTTGGAGTGGTTGATACAGCCAGTATCCGTCCATTGGAGAAAAAGGACTTTCCCTTTCCCTGCAGGTATGAATGACAGTTCTGTTATTAATGTTTACTCCAGTGGTTAGGATTTCATTTACTGATTCACTCATTCACAGTTTTGTTTTGTTTTGTTTAATTCTAACAAAATAAAACATAACAAAACAGAAACAATCATATCCAGGCTGAAAAAAACAAACCAACAGAAGGAAAAAAGCCCTAGAGAAGGCACAAGGATCAGAGCACCACTCATTTTCATGCTTAGGGATTTCAGAAACACGCTAAACTGAAAGACATAAGCATACAGGACCTGGTGGAGGCCAATGCAGACCCTGTGCATACCACATCAGTCTCTATTCTAAATTAACAATCAAGACAATTCCCAGACATGCTCACATGCCAAGGGGATCGGATCCATTCCCATTGTGACTTCCTTTGCAGGTGACTATAAAATATATCAAGTTGACAGTTAAAGAGAGGGAGAGAGATGGGAAGACGATGCTATTGGTTGGAGGATGGAAGATAAAGTGAACAGGCACTCGTGTGTGTGTGTGTGTGTGTGTGTGTGTGTGTGTGTGTGTGTGTGATCAAGTGTTAACTAGTACAATTTCTATATCCTCCAAGTTATCAATACATCCTAGAAATACCAAAATAATAAATACTGTAAAGTTTGTAAATTCCCTAAACTTGAAAATGAAGAATTTTCCTACAGCCTTTTCTGTTGTTGTTGTTGAATAATAATTAGAATTGATTTGGCCCCAAACCCATTGTCCCCCAACTTACTTGTGTATACAGTCCTTGAAAGGGCAGCTTTCCCCTCCTAGCCTAAGCTCTGACTCATCCTGGGTCCTAATTGAAACTCAGCCAGGAAGCTTGACAAGAAAGTTATATCAAGGTTTGTCACTCCAGAACTTACGCCTCTTGCTGACTTCACCATAATCTTTACAGGTTTTATAGAATGCCACATTCCATTCCATTCACACTACAGTAGAAATATCCAAAGAATGAAAAAAATCTAAACCTTACAAGAAATTCCAAGAGGTCATTGTGTAAGTTTCTTTAATTTCTGAAGAAGACCTGGAATTTCACCGGAACTGCTGTTTCATTGGTTGAGAGAATCACATTGAGCTGAAAAGCTTTCACATATACATTTGCTCAGGAAGTGTGGACTTTCAGTGGCCTATCAGAAGCTGCATCTCAATGAACACAGTTCGTTGCAGTCATTGGTTACATCTAAGCACTGTGCCAACCTCCAACCACATGTTCTCCCTTTTCAAATCCACCTTAGCCTTTGTCAGAAAGTAATCAGTTTACAAAGAGAGAGATTTTACTTCTGTGTTAATCTCATAATAAGACACAGGAAAGTAATTTCAAAGGAAATAACAGTGGGCGGTACTCCTTTCCTGAAAATTTTGAGTGTCTTTAATTTAATTACTGGGCATTGATTATCTCATTCCCCTAAAGGCTAGGTATAGTTCATGTAAAACAAAACCAGCTCAAATCATAAAAGTAAAATAATATAATTTTAAATTTCCCTACATAGAACAAAAGTATCCTGTGGCTCCATGAAGCATGTCTGCGACGCCAGAAATATGGAGGCATGAGCAGGAGGACCATTATTAGTACAAGACCAGCTTGTGACCTAGCAATCTAAACATGAATGAGTCCAACCCAGAACACTTTTAGAAGGTTAATAAAAGGAAAGCTCAAGTAATTTGTTTGTTGATTCTGAATAATCTTTCTCCCCAAATATAAGAATTTTTTGAGAGAAAATTCTCTTAGCTGATCTAGTGAATCAGCTGAGTGTGGTGAAACATTATCATCGCTTTAAATGTGTGTTTTTATTTTTAAGTGATGTGTATGTGTGTGTGCATCTGTGGGCATGAGGGTATCTGTGAGTCTGGATGCCTGCTGAGGCTGGGAGACTCTGTCAGATCCCCTGGAGTTGGAGTTGCAGATGATAGCTAGCTGCTTAACATGAATGCTGAGAACCAAACTTGAGTCCTCTGCAAGAGAAGTGCATGCCTTTAACCACTGAGCCTCCTCTCTAGCACCTATGACAAATTCTATTGTCCCAGAATTCAGGAGGCTGAGGCAGGAAAACTGCTATGAACTAGAGAACACACTGAGCCACAAAAAGCATCGTTCCATTCAGACTACAACGCAAAGCTCTTTCCAAAAAACGGATAATTGAGACTTAAATAAAAAAAAAAAGTTACTCAGCTGTTAAGATGACTGGGCCATGTTACCAGTCTTGTTTATGCCTAAAGAACTGATGTTCCAGTGTCGGGAAGAGTTTCTGGCTCCCAGCCTGACCTATTATATTCTACCTACATGGATTACCTATATTGAAAGGAGACCTGTCTATGGCTACATGCTTTTCCAGGAGACATCCATCCAGGGACTTCTCAGTTCAAATAGGGAAGCATTAAAGGATGAAAATCTAGGTCTCTGCCATCTTAATTTGGGTTTCAATTGCTGTGATGTTATACCATGACCAAAAGGCAAGTTGGGGAGGAAAGGTTGGAAAAAACTGTGAAGCATCAGACTATGAAGCATCAGGCAAGCCCCAGAGCTGCTTATGGAACTGGCTAAGACTCAGTATGGTTTTCCTTTCCTCTATGTCCAGTGCCTCATTCCTAGCAGATTGGGGGCATATTCTAGATGTCTGATTGCATGTCTATCAGCTTCAGCTGGCTTCTACTTGGTTGCCCCCCTTGTGTGTGTGTGTGTGTGTGTGTGTGTGTGTGTCTGCCTGCCTGTCTGTGTGTGTCTGTGTGTGTGTCTGCCTGTCTGTGTGTGTGTGTATGTATGTGTGTCTGTGTGCCTGCCTGTCTGTGTGTGTCTGTGTGTATGTGTCTGTCTCTGTGTGTTTGTTTCTGTCTCTGTATATCTCTTTCTGTCTTTACCATACCCACTCACACCCACCCACACCCCTTAATGTACATGCACACACACACACACAAGAAATGAAAACCAATCACTACATTAAGTGATTTCTGTCTCCCCCCCCCCCACACACACAGGATCAAGGCAGATTGTGCTAATGTAAATTCCAGTGATGCTATCAAATGCTAATTAATACTTCGAGTCTCAGTATCACACTGTAAATAACACCAAATCATAACTCTCTAGCATTCCAGAAGAGCTATGACAATATGCTTATATGATAATAAAAGAATGATAATAAAAGAATATGATAATAAAATTAAAATTTGACATAGGCCAAATCTGTGTTTTCTTAACTCTCTTTTGGATTGGCCATGCTTGGTGTTTGTGTTTCTTATGTAACTGACCAGTGGTTCCCTTTCCAGTTGGCTGCTGTGCTGTTTTCCTTCAGTTGACTCAGATGCAGGGGATGCTGCTACCTAAGATACTCTGGGGTTTCCCTGCAACCAAGGAGGGATGAATATTTAGTCAGCATGCTAACCAATTTTGATTTTATGTCAGCTTGCGAAGGAGAAAGAGTTGCCTGACATGACACAATGATTTGGAGGAAAAAAATGTAAAGAATTTATGGGAGCTTTATAAAGTCACACAGAACAGCTCATAGGTTTTAATGAAATGCTTGTGATGAGCTGAAGTGCTAAGTCTATAGATTCTTGAATGCACTAATCAACCAGTGGTGATTCCTCAAACAACCTAACAATAGAAGACAAAAAACATTATTTACCTTTGAATTACCAATGTTTGTGCTTGAGGGGCAAGGTCTGCCCACTGGCACACAGTGACCTGTGCAGTACAGAGTTCTAGGGATAATGAAGGCTAGTGGTGAATGAAAGTGGAGGAGGGAAATCAGTGAGGGAAGGGTTTTTTTTTCTCACTTTTTTATTAGATATTTTCTTCATTTACATTTCAAATGCTATCCCGAAAGTCCCCTATGCCCTCCCCCCACCCTGATCCCCAACTCACCCACTCCTGCTTCCTGGCCCTGGCATTCCCCTGTACTAGGGCATATGATCTTCTAAAGACCAAGGGCCTCTCCTCCCATTGATGATCAACTAGGCCATCCTCTGCTACATATGCAACTAGAGACATAATTCTGTGGGGTACTGGTTAGTTCATATTATTGTTCCTTCTATAGGGTTACCGACCCCTTTAGCTCCTTGGGTGCTTTCTCTAGCTCCTTCTTTAGGGGTCCTGTGTTCTGCCCAATAGATGGCTGTGAGCATCCACTTCTGTGTTTGCCAGGCACTGGCGAAGCCTCAAAAGAGATAGCTATATCAGGGTCCTGTCAACAAAATATTGCTGGCATATACAATAGTGTCTGGGTTTGGTGGTTGTATATGAGATGGATCCCCAGGTGGGGCAGTCTCTGGATGATCCTTTCTTCAGTCTCATCTCCAAACTTTGTCTCTGTAACTCCTTCCATGCTATTTTGTTCCCCATTCTAAGAAGGAACAAATTATCCACATTTTGGTCTTCCTTCTTGAGTTTCGTGTGTTTTGCAAATTGTATCTTGGATAGTCTAAGTTTCAGGGTTAATATACACTTATCAGTGAGTGCATATCATGTGCGTTCTTTTGTGATTGGGTTACCTCACTCAGGATGATATCCTCCAGATCCATGCATTTGCCTAAGAATTTCATAAATTCATTGTTTTTAATTTCTGAGTAGTACTCCATTGTGTAAATGTACCACATTTTCTGTATCCATTCCTTTGTTGAGGGACATCTGGGTTCTTTCCAGCTTCTGTCTATTACAAATAAGGCTGCTATGAACATAGTAGAGCATGTGTCTTTATTACAAATTAGAACATCTTCTGGGTATATGCCCAGGTGAGGTATTGCTGGATCTTCCAGTGTACTATTTCCAATTTTCTGAGGAAATGGCAGACTGATTTCCAGAGTGGTTGTACCAGCTTGCAATCCCACCAAGCTCTTGGTATCTGTAGAAGGAAAATGTTTGGGTATAATTGTAGAAGACACATCAAAGATAAAATTCTTGAATAAAAACTCATGTTAATGTTCATGAAAACATTAATCAAAATGCTCATGTAAAATATATCACACACTACAAAAAGATGTGTTGGGGTTCAGACCCCAGACAAGCAGCTGTGGTGCATGGTGAACATAACAAAGTGGCTTCCCTCTAGTGTCTCCCAGCATCTTTTAGCATATTTATCTGTTACCTGATACAGAGCAAGCCCAGCATGCTCTGCCCTCTAGGCTGAACTTTCCAACACAAAGTCTTGGATTCCCTTCATGCATAGGGTCTTCCATATATAATCCAGGTATTTTGGTTCTCTCTTTCTTCTCTACTGGGTCTTTGAGTCTTCTTGCATCTCTCTTCTGCATATCTCTTCTCTCTTTGCATGGGGGCTTTCTCTCCTTCTCTTTCCCTTTTGCTCTGTCTTCCTCTGCATGGGACTTCACTGAGCCTTTTTGTGTGGAGTCAGTGAACTCACCCAAGAGCTGCCCTAATAAACCTGCCTTTATACTTGAATTTGGCTTGAATTGTCTCATGTCATTGGTGGAGATGACATATCAAGGGCAACACTCGTTTCCTAAAATGACATGGGGATGAGTTCACTGGTGGGTCAAGTTAAATTAATACTTCACACACACACACACACACACACACACACACACACACACACACACACACACCCCTCTGTTAGGACTTCCTTTCAGCTAAGTTTAGTTGCATTTTTGGATTTTCTACATGCAGAAAACTCTAGGGAAGAAAAAAATAGGGTTCCCATACACAGATGTATGTAAACATATTTGGCTTACAATTCCAGGTCACAGGCCATCACTGAAGAATTCAGGGAAGGCACTCAAGAGAGAAACCTAAAATAGACGCCAGAAAGAAATGCTGCTTTCCAGCTTGCTTACAAACTCATGCTCAGATAGCTTTCTTACACAACACAGGGCTACCTACTTAGGGACTGACACTGGCCACAATGGATTGGGCCCTGTTACATAAATTAACAAACAAGGTAGTCCCATACAAATAGTCCCACACATTAATATGATCTAGACAATTTCTCAATCAGAATTTCTTCTCAGATGACACTACACTGTATCAAACTGATAAGGCTTAATAGAGCCTTACTACAACTTGTATGGCAAATCTGCATGGTGTCTGCATATAGAAGTCACCTGTATTTGAAATGGGAATGACCCCACAAAATAAAATGTGTTTTTGAATATCTAGATGTGTTATCAGTAGCATAGAGTGATTGCCAAAGTGTTTAAGATGGAAGAGATGTTTATTTTTTACTTGAGTAAATCCCAGTGCCCTGAAGAAGTTAATGTGAAGCCTTTCTTTGTACCTCTTCATTCTACTCGAGGAAGATTTTTCACTTCTTATTAAAGAATGATGCCTTCTTACTTACAAAACAACTTGCAAAAAGTAATGAAACAATCTGGTGTGGAATTCTTCCATGCTAGAAAAATTTACTGGGTCCTATTTAGGGAATGAGATAAAATTTTATAAAGTGTAAACAGATGGATTATGTCTATCTTTTATGATATTTGTAGATTTTTTTCTTTCTTGGGAATAGTACAATATGGTTTCTATGATGGTATGACCAAAGACTGTGAGAAAAATGCTTATCAAGTCTGGAAGAGATGAGAAGTAATAGGTAGGTCTTTCTGAATGAAAGGGATTGCCCCTAGATTAACTTTCTATTTTTATGGGCAAGATCAACTGATTATCTGAGATCAAAGGGGTTGATTGCCACAACTGATTTCTTAATAGAGTAATTAAATAAATGTATTTTAACAATCCTATAATTATATGTGCTTTTGAAATTATTTTTAGTTGATGGATTAAATTAAATGGGGTTTCAGGTCACTGTGTAATAATAGATAGACATTCTGAAAAGAATGTTTTCAATGATATTTAATCATCATAGCCTGGTAGAATTATCACTGGGACACTTTTTTGGGGAAAAAAAAAAGACTGACATTTAAGACCCTGTCATGAGTTTTCTATTCACCCTAGTCAAACTAGTTGAAGTACTGGGACTTTGGTGTGTCACAATGTCACATTTTTATCATATACTATTCCTATCCCTATGGAAAATTCTCTCTCCTCTGTATCCTTAGCTTTCACAACCACAAACTCTTAGAGATTCAGTGCAGGGACACAATTCATCCTGCCCCCATTCCATTTTAAGAGGCTGCCCTCTGATGTTTTATAACATTTATTGTTGCCTCTCACATCTGCTATCATGAATAATAACATCAATGATTTAGTGTTGACCGAGGGAGCACTATGTGTGACTACCACTCTATGACTTTTAACTATTAATTTAATTATCACAAAGATATCACTTAATATTCATATTATAACCACCTTTTTGTTCCTTTTTCTTTGCCATGATGCATGTTTATGTAAGCATGGTTTTGTATGCTTGTGTACAGATGTATGTATGTGTCCATGTGTACCTATAGAGGTCTGAGGTTGATAGTGGGAATCTTCTTCAAACATTGTTCTACCTTATTCACTGTGGCAGGATCTCATTCGAACACACAACTCACCTATCGAGCTATCTCTGTTAGTTTGTTCTGGGAATCCCTCATATCTGTCCCCATTGGGCCATCACACCTGTTTGCTATTTAAATGCATGTCTGGGGATCCAGCCTCCCTTCCTCACACTTGTATGCCAACCACTGAATCATCTTACTACCTCAGTCACTCACATTTTTAATGATGAATAAATTATCACCTACAGATGATAACTTGTCTAAGGTCGTATAGCTTTCAAATTGTGGTGTGATAACTTAAACCAATTTCTTGTTTGAGAGCCCAAACTCTTCAACTTTCCCTTTCACTACTGTTTTGCATGTTAGATATGTGTGAAATGATTTCTCACTCTATATGTGGCCTGGGCACTTTGTTTAGTTCATCTCTCCTACTTTCTGTAATATATTTGAAAGGGGGGCATAATTTTCCATGCTTGCATCATAGTTCTGTCCAGGAAATCATTCTATCCACCATAGACCAAGTGGCAGTATCTGCACACAGCTAGAGGTTCCTTTGGAGCCAGACAAAGATTGCCAGCAATGCTACACAGATGGGAGGTGAATATCTAGTCAGATATGAACCTGAGATGCAGCTTCTGTGACTTTCTGAGAACCGGTTAGAACACAACCCCAGTCAAAGAGCCCTGTCTCGGCATTTTGCCAATTGAGTAAAAATTTTCTGTAAATGTCTACAAAACAATGATTCCCACATCCTAATAGATAAAGTGTAGACAGATTCTCTGGATGAAATTGGACATAAGGTCTGCCTCTGTAATACTCTCAGCAATGTACTTCAAATTCTGCACCAACTTAAATTTATCTCTGCAATAAGTTCAATGGAAATGTCTTGACTTGAGATCCTCAACCCTAAAACCATAAATGTCTATAGATACAATTTCTCCTCTCTTTTTTGCTTCACTTCATACATAAGGGAAGCTGAATTTTATGACCTTCTGTAGGAGATTTTTATTCTATATAAGGGCATACAGTAGTATAATGTGCACTGGCATACAAGTGAGAAATGTATGCTTGGATAGGACTTGATTACATTCTAGACTTGGTCTTGGGCCATCTCCTTCCTATTTAGACAATAAGACTAAATCATCCACTTTATTACAAAGGACCAGAACAATAACTATGTGCCATTTCTGATTCATTCTGAGGTAATGAATATCTAATGAACACATCCAGTCATGAGCTATTAAGAAGTATTATTCTAGATACAGTCTAGACTAGAGCACAAACATATATGCACATTTATGATATATAGGATATTTATGTGTGTGTCTGTATGTTATGAATATTTCAATGAATAAAAATAACTTGTTTTTTTTAGAGAGTGTTAAATAAATCAAGACATTGTTTTCTTCACTGTTTTGATGGACAGTTGGCTCACTGGTTAGATGTACAATTCCTTTCCAGTTTTAGCTGCCTCTTCAGTTACAGCCACTGCTTGAGTAAGCAGGAGAGAGTGCCTGGTGGACTCAAACTGAAGCTTTCTCAGATAATGACCTTCCCTTTGCTCTTGAAGTCTATTCCTTTGGGACTGGATGTGTTCCTGTGTCCTAGGTCTATAGACTACTATCTCTTTGGATCTTTCCCTGGCTGCTGGATCTTTACCATGGTTCCTCGTCCATGAATCATGTTGTAGTTCCAACAATACTAGTAGTTGCACCAAAGAGCATGTGCAACCCTGGCTTCCTACAGGAGGTAGGAGGGTCTGCTTTATTCTTCAGTCAGTAATGGGTGAATGTTCCAGATAAAGCAGATAAGCCAAATGGAGTTGATCTCAATTAGAGTTATTAAAGGGTGACATTGCTATTTTCTAATCTACTCAAGAGACAGTGTGCTACTAACTATGAAAGAAGAAAAGGATTCAGACATTAGCAGTTCAACTCTTACGTCTGTTACCACTGTGCAATGTGACCTCAGGTCAAGTATTTACTGTATAAGTATGTGGTAGTGTATATATATGTATATATATCACCAGACACACACACACACAATATATATATATATATATATATATATATATATATATATATATATATATATATGCATAATACATATATAGTGTGATATACACACACATATATATAGTGTGTGTGTGTGTTTATATGTGTGTGTGTGTGTTGTGTTCTAACCGGTTCTCAGAAAGTCACAGAAGGTGCATCTCAGGTTCATAGCTGACTAGATATTCACCTTCCATCTGTGTAAAATTGCAGGCATTATTTGTCTGGCTCCAAAGAAACCTCTAGCTGTGTGCAGAGGTAAATATATATATTTATATATACATATATATTTATACATGTATATACATATATACATACATATATTTATATATATATATATAGAGACACACACACACACACACATATATATATATATATATATATATATATATATATATATACATATATATATTGTGTGTGTGTTGTGTGTGTGTGTGTGTCTGGTGGTATATAAATGTGTGTGTGTGTGTGTATATATATATATATATACAGTGTGTGTGTGTCTGGTGGTATGCAAATGGACAAGCCCATGTACACATGTACAGAAGCTAGAAGATGTTGGGAGTCATCCTCCATCACTATCTCTAAACATGCTAGCACAGGGTCTCTTCCTGGCCTACAAGCTTCCATCACCTCACATTTTACTTGAATGCTAAGATTACAGGCACAGAAAATGATGTGCTTTGTGCCTTTTTCTTTCACAGCTAGTACTCTGAGCAGTCCCCTCAGAACTGTGACCCAAGCGATTTTTCAGCTACAGTTTAGAAAATTTCAATTAGAACATTTCTTTTCTTTTTTTTTTTCATTTTTATTAGGTATTTAGCTCATTTACATTTCCAATGCTATACCAAAAGTCCCCCATACCCACCCACCCCCAATCCCCTACCCACCCACTCCCCCTTTTTGGCCCTGGCGTTCCCCTGTACTGGGGCATATAAAGTTTGCGTGTCCAATGGGCCTCTCTTTCCAGTGATGGCCGACTAGGCCATCTTTTGATACATATGCAGCTATAGTCAAGAGCTCCGGGGTACTGGTTAGTTCATAATGTTGTTCCGCCTATAGGGTTGCAGATCCCTTTAGCTCCTTGGCTACTTTCTCTAGCTCCTCCATTGGGAGCCCTGTGATCCATCCATTAGCTGACTGTGAGCATCCACTTCTGTGTTTGCTAGGCCCCGGCATAGTCTCACAAGAGACAGCTACATCTGGGTCCTTTCGATAAAATCTTGCTAGTGTATGCAATGGTGTCAGTGTTTGGATGCTGATTATGGGGTGGATTCCTGGATATGGAAGTCTCTACATGGACCATCCTTTCATCTCAGCTCCAAACTTTGTCTCTGTAACTCCTTCCAAGGGTGTTTTGTTCCCACTTCTAAGGAGGGGCATAGTGTCCACACTTCAGTCTTCATTTTCTTGAGTTTCATGTGTTTAGGAAATTGTGTCTTATATCTTGGGTATCCTAGGTTTTGGGCTAATATCCACTTATCAGTGAGTACATATTGTGTGAGTTCCTTTGTGAATGTGTTACCTCACTCAGGATGATGCCCTCCAGGTCTATCCATTTGGCTAGGAATTTCATAAATTCATTCTTTTCAATAGCTGAGTAGTACTCCATTGTGTAGATGTACCACATTTTCTGTATCCATTCCTCTGTTGAGGGGCATCTGGGTTCTTTCCAGCTTCTGGCTATTATAAATAAGTCTGCTATGAACATAGTGGAGCATGTGTCCTTCTTACCAGTTGGGGCATCTTCTGGATATATGCCCAGGAGAGGTATTGCTGGATCCTCCGGTAGTACTATGTCCAATTTTCTGAGGAACCGCCAGACTGATTTCCAGAGTGTTTGTACAAGCCTGTAATCCCACCAACAATGGAGGAGTGTTCCTCTTTCTCCACATCCACGCCAGCATCTGCTGTCACCTGAATTTTTGATCTTAGCCATTCTGACTGGTGTGAGGTGGAATCTCAGGGTTGTTTTGATTTGCATTTCCCTGATGATTAAGGATGTTGAACATTTTTTCAGGTGCTTCTCTGCCATTCGGTATTCCTCAGGTGAGAATTCTTTGTTCAGTTCTGAGCCCCATTTTTTAATGGGGTTATTTGCTTTTCTGAAGTCCACCTTCTTGAGTTCTTTATATATGTTGGATATTAGTCCCCTATCTGATTTAGGATAGGTAAAGATCCTTTCCCAATCTGTTGGTGGTCTTTTTGTCTTATTGACAGTGTCTTTTGCCTTGCAGAAACTTTGGAGTTTCATTAGGTCCCATTTGTCAATTCTCGATCTTACAGCACAAGCCATTGCTGTTCTGTTCAGGAATTTTTCCCCTGTGCCCATATCTTCAAGGCTTTTCCCCACTTTCTCCTCTATAAGTTTCAGTGTCTCTGGTTTTATGTGAAGTTCCTTGATCCACTTAGATTTGACCTTAGTACAAGGAGATAAGTATGGATTGATTCGCATTCTTCTACATGATAACAACCAGTTGTGCCAGCACCAATTGTTGAAAATGCTGTCTTTCTTCCACTGGATGGTTTTAGCTCCCTTGTCGAAGATCAAGCGACCATAGGTGTGTGGGTTCATTTCTGGGTCTTCAATTCTATTCCATTGGTCTACTGGTCTGTCTCTATACCAGTACCATGCAGTTTTTATCACAGTTGCTCTGTAGTAAAGCTTTAGGTCAGGCATGGTGATTCCACCAGAGGTTCTTTTATCCTTTAGAATAAAAGTCTTCTCAATTAGAACATTTCTAAGGCTTCTTTTATTCCAAAGATATATAACTTGGTAATTTGAGTGAGAATTCTGGAATTTTGGTATCTATAAAATACACAGAAATATGTGTTTTTGTTTTAATTCCACGTGTGAGCTTTGGGGATGTTCCTAACTGTCCACATGAGCTGACTATGATTTGCCTTGTGCTCTAGCAGGGGTGTGATTTTTCTAGATGCAGATAGATTTCTGCAATTGTCTGGTGTTTGAAATTCTTGGGTCTTTTCAGAGGGTATATAATATTACAAGAACATGGGCATGGCTTTTGCCGGTCAGTTGGTTGTTGTTTGTTGGTTGCTATTGGTCGCAGTTTGTTAAGTAGTTCACAAAGATTAAACAATCAGAAGAAATTACATATTCTGAGGGTAAAGTTCAAATTTGGTCCAATAAACTTGATACTACTTATCTTTAGACTTAAAGATAACATTGCCCCCTTTTCTACTCCTGACTTTATTCAGGGATATTTTTTCTTTTCCTATCGAATGCTAGGGTGTTGAAATAGTGGGATAAAAGGGGTAGAGAAGGCTAGAAGAAAGAAGAACCCACAAAGTAGAAAAGACAAGTTATAGGTGGGAAACTGTGGTTTTCTGGGTCTTGGACCATGATAATGTATGAACAAGAGGCTGTTTGTTATATCTTCCACCTGAACTTACCAAAGCTGGAGAACACTCATCCTATTTGCCACATACAATATCCCCAACCAGATGAGCTTCTACTCTGGATTGCATTCTTGAAAAAAAAAAGTGTGTTTGCTTTATTTCAGAAGCTCCTCAAATGAACTGAGAAAACCCAGGCAGCATTGCCGCTGTGCAAGCTGTAAAGAAACACTGAAGGCTTTTATTTAGACTTAAGTGCTTCAGTCTCCCTGCTAACCTACCAACTAGAGGTAGGGGAGAAAGAAGGTTAGAAAAGAATAGAAAAAAAGATTATCGAAGGTTAGAAAAGAATAGAAAAAAAGATTATCGAACTGGTTAGAAGAAGTTCTTTGGGGCAATTCTACTATTCATTGTCAGAATACCAGCAGTCTGGACCAATACCAAACACCAAGTATGAATCAGTAGTGGTGGCACGTTCCAGTATAAATGGCAAGACTCTGGGGAATTGGCACAAGTCAGCAGAAAGCAGCTGTGAGTAGCCAGAAGATCACACAAAATTCTTTGGTGTATTTCTCTCTACAAAGTTTTGATTGTTGGTGGGTGTGTTGTATGTCTTCTATAATATTTGTTCTATTTGGACATGGAAATTTCTGCAGGCTGAAAAAGTGTAGCTTGGTTTAAAGTTCAGGTCAAGAGGACTGTGCTTCTGTTCTGCAGTAAAGAAAGGGAAGAACAGATCTGCCCCAATGTGACTCTGGGGGTACTCGTGTTCTGCAACCACAGTGACTATGGCCCAGGATTGTGCCCGGTTAAGACTGAGGAGTGATCCACAGTAGAGCAGCATTGCAGGTTCTTATTAAAGAGGCGTAACCAGGCACCCAGGTCTGTGCAGAGTCCAGGGAAGGATACCATACAGCTCAAACTGCAGAGTATTGGGAACCCAGCAAAGTGCTGCTCACAGCAAAGATCATGAAAACTGGGAGCTTTCCTGAGACTTCTGCAATTGCTCTGCAAACACAGACCAACTGTTTCCCTGTTGTCATTTCTTCCAAAGAACCAAAGATGTCCATAGGATCTTGTCTCCAAAAATGTGAAAAATGAAAAAAAGAAAGAAACACACCAGGATAGTATTTTTGATTTTGTCAACATGTATTTGAAATTTTCAAGAGAAAAATCTCTAATCAGAACTTGTGGATTGATAATGTTAATTGAAAAATCACCAATAAGTTAAAGCCAATTAATCCAAAATGTCCCCATAGCTATATTTTCCTAATATCAACCCATGGCTCAATAATTTAAAAGAAACTGAGTCATGTCAATTTTAAGACATTTGACTTCGGTAATAATATTTATAAGTAGTTTATGTTTTACATATGATTAATGACATCATTTTGATTTTTGAATAAACTATATGAAAAGATTTCTAAATGCATGCAAACCTGACCCACAATAGATTTTACAACGTTGTCACTGTTGACCCTTTGAGCCAGATAGCCCATTTTTATGAGGGACCTTGTGCTTATCAGTGCCTAGTATTATATGAATCTTCCTTGATCAATTCTGTATACCAGCTTTAATAATCCAGACTATCTCCAGACATTCTCAGTATCCATTGATAGGCATGCCTAACCTAACCCCCAATTGAGAAACACTGGTATATAGAAACTAAACAAACCATTACCGCAATCCTATAATACTGAAGAATCAAAGAGGATTCTGTTAAAAATATAAATGGGTTAGTAGTTGGATTCATCCTATATTCTATATTGTTAACCCTATCAATAATTGTATAGATTGATGCAAGTTGAGGTTGGTTCTAAAATAAATTTTATTGCTTTTTTCAAATTCTCTAGTAGTACATTATTATTATACAGTACTGTATAAGAAATGATATATTTTAATGTGACAATTATTACAAAGAAATCTATCTATCTCCCTCCAACTCATACTTATCATGCTGCCAACGACATGCTAAGGCTCCAGTGAGAGGATTGTACCAACTGTTCTTCATCTTACCGTGACATGCCTACCAAGAACAGTGGTCACACACTCAGAGTGAAAAGTGAATTGTGTGATAGCATGGGAAACCTGTGAATGAGGCTCAGCTTCACATTTCTTACCATGCCTTTACTCTAAGTAAATGAACTTGTGTGCCTTTCCTTGCGATTTGTTTTCCATCCTTCCAATTGCCTTCCAGCTCTGTTGCTATCTCAAGGTAGATAGATGCTTTAGAACTTGATGAATTGATTGGATCTGTCTGTCGATCTTGCAGTCAGCAGTGGGTGTATGCTATAGAATATTAACATCTTCTGTTCCTTCTTCTTGTACCCCTGGCTTGATTTCTTTACAGATATTCTGCTCTAGTCCACTCACTGTATGGTGAAGACTTCGGTACTTTTATTAATTTTAGAGGAGCTTAGAACGAACTAGCACCAAAGAGTTTCAGTGTAGGAAACTGGGGACAGTAGTGTGAAAAATACCTGTCATTTCTGAGTCAAATGCCATGTTAATAAAACCACTGCCCCTAGATATTAGGGAAACATGTTCAACTCTAATTTATTTTTCTAATTCTTCTAAATTGGCTTTTTTAAAAAAAAAAAACTTTCATTATATTTTAAAACTTCAAACAAGGACCAGTTTCCTACAGAACTTAATTATCTTTCAAACTTAATCACAGAAGAGAAGGGTATGAAAGTGCACAATAAAATCCAAAGGAAAGAGAAGAAGAAAGCTGATGTTAATGGTTATGTTAAAGCTGATAGATGAGTTTGTAAACCTGTAGAGCCTTTGGGTCATTGTCTCTAAAAATGGGCTGAGGTCTGCCTCAGAGGGTGAATAACAGAGTGGAGACAGGGCCTCCTAGAGACTGGTATTTGCATAATGTAAGTACTTGTGAGTTGGCCCTAATGATAATTGTAATAAGCAATTCTAACTAGTGGTAGTTTGGAGATGACCTTGGCATTAACTCTACACTTTCAGGTCCAAAGAGTCAGACTTAAGTAGAATCATTAGGATTCTGAGCTGTGTAGGTATTCTGGAATGTCAGTCAAACTCTGCTAAACTCTCTTACTGTTATAGGGAGTACTGACAATTTTCACAGATTTGCTCCTATGTCAGACATAGTGCAATGGTTTGAGTGGAGTCAGAAGCTAAGCTGATGCTGTTCTCTGCCCTGTTGACATTTCCCTAATAATTTGTTCTCTACAAATCCTCTAATTGTATTAATTAGTCTTCACTGCATAACAAAATTCCTACAACTTGGAAAATTAAAAACAGTTAATTATTTCTCTCAATTCTGTAGGTTCATTACAATAATAAACTGGCATCATGCATGTAGCAGCCATCACCTAAGTAGTTGGCTGGGGCTAGAATGTGCTTTAGAGACTTCATTCAAATATCAGCTGTCCCAATTGGAATCTTTCCTAAGGGCAGTTGACTGGCATCGACTCATGTATCTACCACCTATCAGCTACCATCTATCTATTGTGCATCTATCCACCTATGCATTATGTATATGGATGTGTCTATCATATAGTATCTGGCACTTTCATACCTACCATAATATATTCACTTTCCTTTCTTTCTTCCTTCCTTTCTCCCTTGTTTATTCAGTTGAGCCTTGCTGCCTTACCCAGAGGTTGGATCCCAACTAGGCAACTATAGAACCTACATAACTTCTAAAGTTATACACATTCCTTCTATCACTTTCTAATGATCATAGAAAGGCATAGAACCAGGCCAAATTAGTGAGAAAAGAAGACACTTTGATCTATCAATTAGAAGAAAGACATATATGGATATATATGTGAGTATAAAATGGCAGATAGACTTACAATCTTTTCTTTCACTCCATTTTCTCCCTGTCTTTCTTTCCTTATTTTATATTTCAAATAAGTTAGACTACTTCCTTCGTGATAAGGGAGCTGCTAGTCATCATTTTCTTTAGGTATATTTATAACACAAGACATAGTTATGGAGAATGTACAGAACTTGAAATGCATGATAGAAATACTCTTGGATGTCTGAAACAGAGCTCTCTTGCCTTTTTAAACCAGCTTTCTCAACAATCACATCTGTCTTTTTAACTAGGAGTAGGCTTCACAAAGTCAAAACTTGATGATGTATCTTGGTGCCAGAAGCACCATCCTTGTGTCAGACTGGGTCATATGTAATAACATGTAACAACACTGAGTGTTAACATACAACATTTTCCTAGTACTCAAGAGACTGCACAAAACGAACTGAGAATTCCAGCTCAGTTTGAGCTATGTATTAAGTTGGAAGCCAGCAAAGACAGCATTGTAAAACTCAGTTTCCAATCAACAATCTTAATGAATTCTCATCAGTTTCTGTGAAGTCGTGTCTTAAAAGTCATCTATTGTGACCCTAAGTCCAATTAAAGATAGTTTAATTTTGGAAACATCAAAATTATTCTGAGATTAGTGTCAGCCACCCTAGTCTATTGTAAACACGAAAATGGGAATATATATAGGACCCTGATATAGCTGTCTCTTGTGAGGCTATGCCAGTGCGGGGCAAATACAGAAGTGGATACTCACAGCCATCTATTGGATGAAACATGGGGCCCCTAATGAAAAAGATAGAAAAAGTACCCAAGGAGCTAAAGGAGTCTGCAACCCTATAGGAGGATCAACAATATGAACTAACCAGTACCCCCTCACCCCCTGCCCCAGAGCTGTGTCTCTAGTTGCATATGTAGCAGGGGATGTCCTAGTGGGCCATCAATGGGAGGAGAGGCCCTTGGTCTTGCGAAGATCATATGCCCCAGTACAGGGGAATGCCAGGGCCAGGAAGCAGGAGTGGGTGGGTTGGGGAGCAGGGAAGAAGGAGGGTATAGGGGACTTCTGGGATAGCATTTGAAGTGTAAATGAAGAAAATATCCAATAAAAAATTTCTGAGATTAGTGTCAGCCACCCTAGTCTATTGCAAACATGAAAATGGGAATATTAATTTAAGTTTAAAACTGGAAATAGCTTCTGAATTTTTCTTTAAATATTAACAACTGATGGTAGAGGTTTATGTTTTGTTTTGGCTCTGTCTAGTACAAGAAGACTGGATTTATTAGAAAAATTTTACCAGAGAAAAGCTGTCACATCTTCCAATTTGCTCACTTATAGCACAGCAGGTACAGACAGAGAATAATTATATGTTGGTGGTGTGACTGGGCTTATCGAGCCACATGCCAGTGCTAAAATTCCATCAGAAGGTTTTTCCTATTCTTTTTTAAAATGTCACATTTTCCAGTGCAGACTGAACATTTAAAATGATAGATTTTGCTGGCCTCCCTGAAGGACAGCCTTGTCCAATACATACTGAGCAACAACTGATTCTCTGCAGGCCAACTCTTGTGTATGTCAGGAGGGCTTTTTAAAAATTTAAGCATTTTATTGTCTAATATTGTAGGGAATTTATTTTTATTGTCAACATTTTTGGCCATGTGATTTTGGCAACACTAATAGGTCTACACATGCTAACCTGGAAGAACTTTAAGAGAATTTTAAATGGATTTTCTGATATAACAAAACCAGGTCTACTGCAATTTGGTGAAGTCCTGGGGCTCTGAAATCTTCATTTGCAAGCACACCCCTAGTGCCTCAGGTTATTCGGGAAGGGAGAACATTTATGTGATTATTCCTTCTGAAAATACCTATACTGTGCATTTTTAATGCTACTTGCATTTGTACATGAATTTCACTTGTGTAAATTAAACTTCTGACATAAAATTCACATCTATGTTCTAGTAGGCTGAGTTCCCAGGTGTTTGCCCTAGATAGCGTTAAATATTGCTTTCATTTTTAAAATAAATAAATAAATAAGCCTAGATGTCCATTAACAGATGAATGTATTTGAACATGTAGAAGTTGAATTTGAATACTAGATTTTTTTAGCCATATAGATAAAATGAAATGTGAAATCAGATGCTTACAACTAGAAAGCCATGTGTCCATGAAGCATTATGTTGGAATTTTGATGCAGATTGCATTGAATCTAGAGCTTGCTTTTAACAAAATGAATATTTTTACTATATTAATTTCACCAATTCATGAACATGGGATTCTTCCGTTATCTTCTTTAATGCTTAAAATTTTTATCATACAAGATTTTCAATTGCTTGTTTAGCATTATTCCAAGATTATTTTTGGAACTGTTATTTTCCTTGATTTCCCTTGAAGTCCATTTGCCATTTGTATATAGGAGGGTTACTGATGTCAGTGGAATAACTTTCTATCAAGTTACTTTGCTGAAAGTGTTTACCAGGTGTCGGAGTTTCCTGGTAGAATTTTTGGTATGTCTTGTGTAAACAATCACATCATCCGCCAATAGAGTTACTTTGACTTCTCCCCTTCCTATTTGCACCCCCTTGCTCTCTGTTAATGGCTGTCTTGTTCTAGCTAAGACTTTAATTATATATTAAATAGGTGTAGAGACAGTGGAATTTTGTCTGGTCCCATATTTAATGGAAATGCTTTGATTTTTCTCTTCATTTGTATTGATGTTGGCTTGCTATAAATAGCCTCTTTTTTTTTTTTTTTGAGGTATCCTGTCTATTTCTAGTCTAGTAACAGAACACTATCTGACTGCATTTAAGGCCTACTACAGGAGAAGGAACCCATCCCTAATACTGCTCAGGTGACTAACCTGATACTAGATAACCCAGGAACCTAGGAGAAAACCAAATATTGTTTTTCTGCTAAAGGAATGGAACAATACAATAACCCCTAAGGACACCCTGCTATACTCGTAGATCAGATCCTTGTTCTTCAACCATCAGAGGAGTTTCCTCCTGCAGTAGATGAAAACAAATCCAGAGAGCCATAGTCAGAAAATAAGCAGAACGTGAGAGAATTTGGAATATCAGTCCTAAATGGAATGTCTTCATCCAATTCTTCCCACCTCCATCTTCTGACCCAGGGAACACTGTGGACGTGTAAGCTGAAAGATTTACTAGAGGCAGAGGGAATGGAGCCTAGCAAGTAAACAAAGCAAATAAAGGAGATAATACTAACACACATATGAACTCACAGAGGCTGTTACAATTAGCACAGGGATTTTGTGGGTCTTAATTTTGTGTCATCCTAGCACAGAGAAAAGAAGTGGACATAGGCTCCTATCTCTAACACAGAAACTCTCTCCAGCTAATAACCACGTGCAAATAAAAACCTTTCTGTCTCCAATGGAGTCTCACTGGGGATACAATCCACTCTTTAGGGCATATCCCATGCCCAGCAGTCTCTGTCCAACACAATATGAACTCAATGGAATCTTTGGAGATTCTTTGTCCCATAATGTTTTGTCAGGGCTTTGGGTTTTTCTTTTTATCCTTATAAGTCCTTTGGGTATATAATGTCCTCCTGTTTTGTGTGAGTTTTTTTTTATGGGATTCTTGTGTGTCTCTGTGTTTATTTTTGTTTATTGTTTTTCCCCCCCTCTGGCTCTTACGTTCCTAGTCTGTTTGTTTGCCTTTTAGTTTTTATTTTATTATTTAGATGCTTTTTTGTTTTCTAAGGAAAGACACAAAAAAAATGTGTATTCAGATGGAAGAAGAGGTTGGGGAATAATGGAGGAGTTCGTGGTGGGAAAAACATAATCAGAATATATGAAAAAGAACTATTTTCAATAAAAGAAAACTGAAAAAAAAAAGGAAAACAATGTGATAAGTTGGATAACCAGCCTCAGAGAAACAAATGCCTTATTCCCTCTAATGTGTGGAGTATAGCTTTCTATTAAAATTAAAAAAATATTTACTGTGTGTATCTATTCTGTGTATGCAGGTCTCTGTATGTCTATACATGTGTGTGACAGCCACAAATTGGTATTGTATGCTTCCTCTGTGTCTCTTTTCTTACTTTTGAGACACTGTCTCTGTCTCTTACTGAATAAAGAGCTCACCAGCTGAATGAGAGGTCCTAGAATCTGCCTGTCTTGTGGAATTATGGGTACATGTCACCTCATGAACGTTTTTATGTTTCTTAATGTGTTCTGAAGACAGAACTCATGGCCTTGTCTTGTGCAGCAAGTACTTTATCCATTGAGCCCTCTCCCCAGGCCACTGAAGTTCCTATGTGTATATTTACATGTGTGTCGCTGTTTACAAACTAGAATGGGGGTCCATGAGGAGGAGACAGGAGGCTTTAAGTAACGTGTGAGGATGGTAATAGAGCACACACCACATAAAGGTGGAAAAGGAAATTGTGGGCAGAAGGAGACACACTGAGAAGGGGACAAAGGGGTGGCAGAGAAGATTTGGAGGTAAGGAAACTTGTGTATTCTATATTAATTAAAAAGTCAAACTAAAGAATATCTATAAAGGAAGTAGATAAGGCCAGTTAAATAGACAAGGACAATGTACATGGCAAAAAAAAAAAAAAACAGAATTAAATGTTTATTTACTAATCAATATTTATTAAATGAGAGAAAATTTAAATGAATATAGTTTCAAATGTAAGGGTACAAATACCTGTAGGTATAGTAAAATATATTTGAAAACTAAAAATGGAATAAGTTTATTAATGTAACTTAAGTATATGTTGAAGCAGAGGTCTGTAGAAAACTTAAAAAAAACTGAAAGCTAGGAAGTAAAATGTTTGTCATGAAAGTATTAAGAGGTCTGGACTTTTAACTGTCTGAATTTCTGACTGGAGGATTTAGAATTCTCACGTGAGTTTCTTTTTGAAGTAGCCATGGTTTAGTAATAGTAAAATGAAACCGTAGGAGTCCACTTCAGAGATGACACTTGGTGGAGGGGTGCATAAGGCAGAAAGACTTTACTCTTTGGCATGCAGAGCTGTGTGACTGGCTCTGGTAGTGGGACTTGGTGCTTTGAGAGGTCTTTCTGTCACATGACTCAGCTTAACTGACTGCTCTCTACCTAACTGTCAATGTTCACCCTAACTGAAGGAGTGCAATAAATGCTGGAAATGGACCTTCCCAGAGCAGCAGGTCAAGGTGAGCCACTGCAGCAGGGAGAAGCTTGTAAAAGCCACAAGTTTTATCAGTTGTCTAGTCACATATGTACATACAACCACCAATGTGTCATTAATAAATGAGAATTATCTTAGCCTCAATCTAATAATGTATATATATATATATATATATATATATATATATATATACATATATATATATATATATATATGTATATATATATATGCATGTATGCATGTATTTTTCTTAAACTTTGCTTGTATGAACACAGAATTTTTCATCAAAATTTCAACATTTCTATAATATTTCCTGAATTCTGATTTAGCTAGCATTATGAAGAAACACATTAAAAAAATAGAAACCTTGGAAGGCTGATACTATAAGGTCATCCCTGTAACCTTAGAAATCTTTAGGGCAAACTAGGAAGACTGTGAATTCAAACCTGAATTAAACTTCTTTGTGACACAATTTCTCAACTGTAGCAATACTACCAATAGTTAATATAAATTTTTTAAAAACAGTGTTTTGTTACCTCTTCTCCTCTCTTAACTTATGGATAAGATGTTTTTATTTTGAATATCACACATTTTAATTGCAAGGCTGGGAAGCAGTTATTTAAAAGAAATCTCCAAAGAGCTGGTGGTTCTATTCATTTATTAAAAACATCCAACTTTGCTGTCTTTTAATGTTAAGGTTTTCTGTATTATGTGACAATATATGCTAGTATACCCTCTAATCCTAAGAAGAGGAGCCTGAGGGACAAGGATTGTCCCTCTGAGGTCAATCTGGACTATATTATATAAGTTCTTAATCCAAGTGAATAATATCAGACAACAATGACATCATGGCACCCATCTCCTTGTTCTGTGATCAGCATCATTTAAAAATTGAAAAACACACATGTACAGTAAGAGCCCTTCAGTGCCACTTTGCAATTAAGCATTTTTAGGTTGTATAAAAGAAATTCATTGCTTTGTGTGGCCATTTAAACTACATTTTTCTTCATGCCAAGAATTTATCATAATGGCTAATTCTTTAAAATTAAATTATGATTCAGAGTATTAGCTCATCTTATTTCAGTTATTTCCTGCTTGGATGCTGTACTTAAAAACTATGAAAGACCTTTTGTTTCCCATTCTCAAGGAAAAGGGCTTTTCCTTATAAATGTGCCCCAGCTTTCTCCTGAGTTCATCTAACTCAGCACTATGCCTTCTATTCACAAGAAAGCTGAGGTCTCGTCTCTGAATTCTAAAGCCACCATTCCATATTTTACCCAGTTCTTGTATAACAACTCCTTTCTAACTTCCTTTGGTCATACAAATTCTTCTCAGAAAACAATTGCACTCAATAAATCCTCTGCGTGGATGAAGAGCCTGATTATGGAGTCTTTCTCCTTTATAGAGATGGGAGTTCCCATCTCTATCCCTGAGCTAAGCTGTGTTTTAGCAAACAGTTTTAAACATTATCAGTTCAGCCCCCATTTTATGTGAGGCTGAAAAACCACATCCCACAATTCTCTGTTTCTTCTCACCTTCTTCTGATTTTCAGTTGATATTTAAAATATTCCAAGATGATCAGTTTAGTAGAGATAAGGTAGACCAAACAAGGCTCTGCAATACACAGAAATAGAGAAATTTCTACCTCACAGAAAACTAATATAAAAATATTGTAGGCTGTTGAGTCTATATTTAGATTATGTTTTATAACTTTGCCTCAAAAGTTAAATTCTTAATCATGGTTTTTGTTTGCTTATAGTGGATAAATTGATTTGGATATGTGTGTGTAGAGTCAATGACCTTCTACTGACTGAAGCAATTGATGCAGAGGCCATGACAGAAGCAGCTCCTGTCTCATCAGTATGAAGGGGATGTAAGGTCCAAGTACCCACAGGTGGCCCAGATGTGGAGTAAAAATTTGAAATCAGTGCTAGGGAAGGGGTGGCCACGTCATAAAGTCCCTCAAAGATAAAATAGCTGTGGATAAGAAAGAAAGAAAGAAAGAAAGAAAGAAAGAAAGAAAGAAAGAAAGAAAGAAAGAAAGAAAGAAAGAAAGAAAGGAAGAAAGAAAGAAAGAAATTTAGAAGCCATACACTTTACTTTGAAACTGTATTTTGTTGGAGAGAAAGTCAAAAGGACCTTATTCTGATGTCAAAAAAGCATAAAACACACAATCCTATTAATGGAAGATATTATTCCATGAGTCTCATATATCCCATTATATACTTTAAACACTGCAATTCTAATTTTTGGAAAACACAATATTTCAGATTTAAGTTGATTTTGACAATGATTTTTATTTTTTCTAAGTTCTTAATGACAAAGAAACAAAACAAAACGTCATAAACATATTAAATGTTGAGTGTTGTTGCTTACTTACAGAATAATGTAGATAAGATGTAGCTGCCTCCTTTACAGTGGGACCATGTGGAACCCCAGGAGAGAATAAGCCCAATGTGTCCCTCGTATTCCTATCATGTATTCAAAATCAGCATTAACCAAAATAAAAAGTTTTAATTTGTTTACTGTTTCTTCATATATACTAAAATATTGAGCAAAATATAAATTAGTAAATCAAAATAATTATGGAGGCTATATAAAACATGTTTCCAGGATATATAATTAACCCATATGCATGGCTTCTTGAAGACTCTCTAGAGAAATAGAAAAGGTGCTGGTATATTTGTCAAAAGAAGCTCCTATCAGATTGATTTTTTTAAAAAAATACCCTCAGAATTTTAAAAGACAGATGTCACACACAGCTAGCTGCACAGGGAAGGTTTCCTCTTCATTCGTGGTTCATTCACCAGGGAAAAATGTTGACACACCTTTGAATAGTCAGTCTCTGTTTTAGAAATTAGAAAAATAATAATAAACTAGGTGTGTCTGTGTGTTGCACCAGGCACATGGGTTGTAGATACAAATACACACATTTACCATGTACATACATAAATGAAAATCTTTCTGATATGTTTTATGGCAAAAGATAGTGTTGTTGATTTCTAAACTTGGAGTTGGTTATCTAAGAAGAGCAACTCATTGTGGCTTATATTGGAAAGACCCCTTCCAAGCTACCACAAACTTGCAGGCAGAGCCAGCATCACTGCACATGAAAAGCCAGTCCCAGGCTTTTGTACTGCTTGGGGTCCTCAAGGTTGAGAGCAATTAAAGGGAACTCACAAAACAGCCCTCATAAGATAAACTAACACTGGACACAGTCTAGAAGAAAAGACTCACTGGGAAGTGTAAGTTCGTGCTCCCAGGAAGGCTTAAGGACAGTACAGTCAGGCCTCAACCCGCTTTGCCCCCAATCCCCCAGTGGCTGCCAGTTATGTAATTGACTCTGTGTATTGCCAAGAACTAGACAGCAGGTCAGTCATGTGTGCAGCTCTAGGAGCTGCAGCAGCACAAAGTCCTCCTCCTCCTCCTCCTCCTCTTCCTCCTCCTCCTCCTCCTCCTCCTTCTTCTTTCTTTTTTCTTTCTTTCTTTTTTCTTTCTCTTTACATATACGGAGCCTTACATGATTGCCCAGACTGACCTAAAGCTTAAAGCAAATCTCTTGCTTCTTCTGCATGCTGGCACTAAAGATAAGGGTGCGCTAGCATAGCTGGATGCCACTAATATTAGAACAAAACCCAACTCAAATACAAAGGTTATTTTGAGGAAGAGTCTCAATGTAGCCCAGGCTGGCCTCAACAGTCTGAATGCTAGGATTAGAGACATGTGCAGCAACACCACATAAACAAACAAACAAACAAACAAACAAACAAGAAACTCCAAGTTTTTGGACATTTCAGAACATTGACTTTTTTCTTAATTGGTAATTGCTTTTTAAACCTCTTTTATTTCATTAAGTTGACTTTGTGTATGCATGTTTGTGTGGATGCAGGTGTGTGTGTTGGTGATGGAACCAAGGGCCATGCAAACAGAAACAAACTCTTTACAACAGGCTGAACCAACAGCCCCTGTTTGTGTTTATCTTCCCCTCCCTCTTGCTACCCTTTGATAGACAAGCCCAACTTCCATCAGGCTGTCCCCCTCCTTCCTTACAGAAGCTTTAGAAAATATAACCTTTTGTGATTGCTTTTAGGGACTTTGTATACGAAAGCCCCATCTATAATATTACCTGACTTAAGAGTTTGCCTCTTTTTGTGCACTTTGATGTGGCTGTACCAGTTTGTTGAACCATTCCTAAGTGAAGAATATTACAGTTTTTTCAAGTTTTTGGAAGGTAGAACACATGCCTTTATTTCTCTAGAATAAGTTTCCAGTGACATAATTACTGGTTTGTATTGAAATGATGCATAAGGTTTATTTGTAAAAGATGACAAATGGGGATGGTTGCAACAAAACTTTTGTCTGATGGATATGACAATATAATCATCAACAGCAGATATAGCTTCTTGCACAGGACCTGTACCCCCAAATAAAACATGATAGGATAGTGGGTGACTATGTGGGAAGAAGAAGAGGATGTGTAGGGGTAGAGTGGGAAGGGGCTAAGAGGGGAGAACGGGTGAATATATTAGCAATTGTATTCATATATGACAGCGGCAAAATTCAATACAAATAATGTTTAAAAATGGCCAAAGCATTCCCGAGACTTTCCATTACAGTGGAAATGCAGCAAAGATGCAGGCTTCCCACCTTGAGTAGTGACAATGGAGTCTGTTCTCCTCCACCTCCTGCAGCAAATGTGAGTTGATGTCTTCCTGTGCTCGCCAGATTCACACCTCCAAGCCTGTGTACAGGGATCGGGTCTCTTGCTTATTTTCCAATTTCATTTACTTTCTTCATATTCAGTTTTTAAAGTTTTCACATATTCGGTAGTGTCTGTCAGAGAGAGAAATGCTGCCTCCCAGTTGGTAATCTGTAGCACACATCACACTTTGAAGTTTGCACGCATTATCAAAATCCAGTAGTAACTACTACCATCCTTTCTCTGTTTAGAGTTGCTGGCATATGGTGGTTGGAAAAAGTTCGCCAGAGGCAGTATGACTTATGATTGTTTTAAAGTTCTCACATATAGCTTTTGTGACATTATCAGAACAACGGTTTTCCATACTGTTAAAAATTTCATGTACAAAGAATCATAAAATTCATACCTTATATAACTCCCCAGGAATTATTACTTAATGATGTATTTCAGATAGCAGAAATAGTACAAAATTGTAACTTTTAAAGTATAGAAGACAACAATTGACCTTTCCTTATCCACTTCAGTTATAAAAAGTCCCATTGTCAAGTCCTTCCAGCATTCCTTATTTTTTCCTTCTGGTCATCTCTGTGATAGTACGTTTTTCTAGCATTCTCTATGCCATACATACTCCAGATAGTAACTAGTACACCCCACAGGCCCACCAGAACACTAGTTATCTGTGTATCTGCACAGAGAGCATGGGTTAAGATGGAATGCTGTGGTACATATCACCACTCTCTTAAATAACTTGAGGGTGGCACCTGCAGGGATTTATGGGGGGAGCTCATGGAAGCCTGGATGGAGGAGGACCAGGTTAGACTGCAATGCAATACAAGATTATTGATTGATTCTACATTCATTCACCACTGGGTAGCCTAAGACATCTTTTATTTGATTTTTTTTTTTTTGGTACAGTACAGAATCTTCCATGACATACCTGTAACACCCCCATGTTCACTGGACATTGAATGCAGGATGTTCTGGAAGAGACATGTGACCCTTTTCACGGAGGTGCTCTTCTACTGAGCTCAGCTTAGACTGAGAGCCAAGGATTGAGGACTGTGGGCAAGCACAATACCTACTGTGCCCTCTGATTTCTTTGCCCTCTGGCTCATCTGGGCAGAAAGGCTTGGCAGGTACCATGGCTCTGCCAGCTGTCACTGGATTTCTGTTTATGGCTAAAAGTTATTATTTATTTCTTATTTATGTGTAGCATGTATGTCTCTGTTGTCATACACCCGTGTGTGCAATGCATTCAGAAGCCAAAGAGGATGTCGCCTGCCTAAGAGCTGGAGGTACAAGAGGTTGTGTATGTCTCTCTGGGTACTGGGAGCTTCACACAGGTCCTGTGGAAGAGCAGTAAACCCCCTTGAATACCGAGTCTTCCTTCTATAACCACTGAGCTCTCCCTCCAGTCCCAGTCTTCTCATCCCCTTCACAAAAGCAGGATTACTGAGTGGATGGTCATTCAGCATTTCAACCATGAAGAAATGAAACTATAAAGTTTATATTGCATTCAGTCTTATGCTTCTTGTCAGGTTCCTGGGGGTGACATGTTTTCATCATAAACTGCCTTTATAGCTGTTATCTCTGATTGTTCCCATGTTGATTATTTTTCATGAGGTCAGGGATTCAAAAACACAAAGAAAAAGAAAAGTTCAAGAAAAAGAAGCAGAAATCATCAAAATGTGTAGTTATGTCAGGGCAATAACATTAGAGAATTCATTTCCTGTTTCACACCATTGATATTTATAGCTTTGGTCAAAATGTATTATTTTAATATTCTAGGAACTAACATCCACACCTATCATACCATAATGCAGTCCATATTGAGTAAAGGCAGAAAAATATAGAAGGAAATGCATAGAGGTATATATGGTGGGCACCCAGCATTCTTTACCTTGAATTTCTTTGCTTTTGTTATTTTCCATAATCACTTTTATATTTTCATTTCAATATTTTTCTTTCTGTTCTTAGTAAATTATAAAAAACTGTCATATATATATAATGTGTGTGTGTGTTCTTGACAAGTAGTAGATTTTTTTATTGGATCAGAGATAATTGCTATGCTTTTTGATTGTCAGGGCTTTTGTGTGTGTGTATTTTTAATTTATTTTTTTAATTAGGTATTTTCTTCATTTACATTTTAAATGCTATCCCAAAAGTCCCCCAGACCCTCCCCCCAACTCCCACTTCTTGGCCCTGGTGTTCCCCTGTACTGAGGCATATAACGTTTGCAAGACCAAAGGGCCTCTCTTCCCAATGATGGCCGAATAGGCCATCTTCTGATACATATGCAGCTAGAGATACGAGCTCCGGGGTACTGGTTAGTTCATATTGTTGTTCCACCTTTAGGGTTGCAGATCCCTTCAGCTCCTTGAGTATTTTCTCTAGCTCCTCCATTGGGGGGCCTGTGATCCATTCAATAGCTGACTGTGAGCATCCACTTCTGTGTTTGCTAGGCCCCCGGCATATCCTCATAAGAGACAGCTATATCAGGGTCCTTTCAGCAAAATCTTGCTGGTGTATGCAATTTTGTCAGCGTTTGGAGGCTGATTATGTAACGGATCCCTGGGTATGGCAGTCTCTAGATGGTCCATCCTTTTGTCTCAGCTCCAAACTTTGTCTCTGTAACTCCTTCCATGGGTGTTTTGTTCCCAATTTGTCAGGGCTTTTTAAAAAGTAATATTTATGGAGTTCCATAACCATATTTAGTGAAATGATCAGGTGACCACTGTATTTAAATATGCATGCTAATATATAAAGATTCCCTAAGGTGGAACCATTCTTGTCATAAACCTAAATGAGTATGGTATAATTTTAAACTATTTTTTATATTCAATTTGCTAATATTTTATTTAGGGTCTTTTCTGCATACATAAAAATGTTGGCACATGGTTTTTTGTTTGTTTGTTTGTTTGTTTTGTATATTACTTACCTAATCTGTATGCCAGTTGTTTACAGAGTTGTTCTCAGAAAGCTATTAATAGAATTATTTGTTCCTGAGATTGGTGTGATGCGACACAACGATAACCTCAGTGATCACATGCTGGAAACAGGAGCTCAGCCTACATGACATGAGACCTGACTCCCAACCCTCTCACTCCCACTACTGAAAAATAACCAGACAAGAATTAATTATGTGTTATCTTAAAGTTTCATACCTTGGTCCTTTTAAAATGTCTGAAAACGATGGGTGGTAAGAAACGTGAATGGTACAGTCTTTCTTCTTCTTCCTCACTTGGGTGAATGTCTTCACAATTTTTACTATATCTTAACAGTCACCTCATCTAGAGCAATGATTCTCAACCTGTGGGTTGTGACTGCTTTGGGAGTCAATAGACATTTTCACAGGGATCACCACCTAAGACCATCTGAAAGTACATAGATTTATATTATAATTTATAACAGTAACAGCATTGCAATTATGGAGTAGCAACCAAAATAATTTTATAGGGGTGTGTGTCACAGCAACATGAGAAACTCTACTAACGGGTTGTAGTGTTAGGGGGTTGAGAACCACTGTTCAATGGCTAGGAGGATCGAAGTGAAAGTGAAGTGTGCACTCTCTGGCTTCCCACACTGGAAGAGTCTTTCCATCTGCTTCCTCTCTCATCTTCCTAGAGAGAAGACATCCTGGGCTCACAAGGTCTTCTTATAGAAAAACACAGATGTGCAAACTATTGTGTGTGCACTATGTGTGTCTGTAGGTCAGCTAAAGCTATGCCTTACTAATACTTAAAGCATGGTTTAAGGTTTTAGGTGACCTCGGTGAAAGGGTTGCTTGACCTGAAGGTCAAGAACTGTTGACTGAGTGCCAGGAAGCAGATTGTAACAAACCTGCAAAGGCCCCACGTGATCTACAGGCATTTACCTTCCTCCTGACTTCCTGTATTTCCTGACTTCCTCTGCGTCCTCAGAGACGCACTAAGATTTTTCTGCCCAAGACTGTCACCGTTTGTGTTCAAACAATGGGTGGTTGAATGGTTACTCGATTCCTGATGGGCTTTGTTGCAAAAGACTTTGAAATTAAAATGCAAAATATTTGTAACATAGACTATTTTTTTAAAGCAGTATACAGCCCCACATCCATTGTGTGCAATTTGACAAGTACCACTTAATAAGTGTTGTAATAGACCAGCTAGAGATGACA
This sequence comes from Mus musculus, assembly GCF_000001635.26. Lineage (NCBI taxonomy): Eukaryota > Metazoa > Chordata > Mammalia > Rodentia > Muridae > Mus > Mus musculus. Next base: position 52,793,871 of record NC_000083.6, read on the forward strand.
TTCCCTAGCCAATTTGGCACTTTACTGTCATTGCGGTAGCATGCCAGTTTACATCACTTATATTTTATTAAACATTATACTTTAGTTTTGAATTCTAGTAAATACAAAAAATGTCTTGCCATAATGTCTGTGATGTTCTGTTGCTTGTGTTCTAAAATCTGTGTCCATGAGATATTTCTGTAGCACTATACAGGTGTTATTTCTTTCATTTTATGTGTAATTCACGTAAATCCAGTCAGTTGGGACTATGACATCCTACCATGCCTGGATTGCATTTCATAAGACTTATTTATGGAGGTTTGACTTCCTTGCAGTTCTTTGCATAAGTATACACACATGTGCATATGAGTCTACTCATGTGTTCACATGTACATGTTATGAATATCTCTGAAAAATATGTTGTACATATATTATTAAAGAAGAATAAGCTGCATTGTAAACTATTTTAATTTTGAATTTTGCTTGTTTCTTTGGTCAGGAATCAAACCCAGAACCATTTTAAGCAGGGAGATTTTAGGTTCTGTAAATGGTGCGGTTTTCACAGCCAGGCTTGGGTGAAAGCTTTAGTTGTAATGACAGACTTCAGGGGACATATTTTGCTTCCACTTAGAGCCAAGACTAAGATATAAACATGTTTGTTTGACAATCTCCTTTGAGGGCCTTTCTTAAGATGATGAAATTAGTGATGTTTGATTTGGAAAATCTCAGCTATTAATTAGATTTCTTCATAAGAAAGGAACTGGCTAGCTGACTCTCCTAAGTGTGTACTCTGATTGATTTCTTAATAACATTATAAGTATGCTTGGTGTTTTGCAACCAACCAACATTTCATAAGATGACTGCTGGTCTTGCCAAATTGCTGTAGACACTGTCCCAAAACTCAGGTTGTTTGTACAGTGAATTACACTTAAGTTACTCTTACTAACAATATTAAGTGGGACATGTAGGATGCATGTTAATACATGAAGAACTGATCTGAAGTTGACAATTACAATAAGCAATTCCGTGTTTTCCTTTTATGGGTTTTAGTCTTCTGGTAGTTATTTGAATCTATAGTCATGCAGTACATTTTATTTTTAAAAATTCAAGTTCTGGAATAAAAAGACAAACATAAGAAGAAAGGTACATAGGGTTTTTTGTTTTGTTTTTTTGTTTTGTTTTGTTTTGTTTTGTTTTGTTTTTGGTATTAAGGCATTTATTATAGAAAGGCAGAGAAAGAGAGACGCATAGAGAAGCAGAGGGCAGCCATGGCGATGTGGAGAGAGGGGGAAGGGAGGGGGATACAGGGGGCCGAGAGGTAAATGTAAGAGGCAATAGAAGGAGCAAGAGCAGTACATAAGTTTTTAAAAATAATTTTTTGTGAAAAGATTTTGGCTTTTCAAAACATAATGTCTATGCCCAAGAACAAGTAAATTGATAAGTTTGATATTATAAGAATTTTGAATTTTAACTACATAAAAAATAAAATCAAATTGTAAAATTCCAGCCATAAATATGACAAGAAGTGGCTATTTGTTTGAACATGTAGAAACTGAAGAAGCCAAGTTGATACTCTCCATGCAGCTTCCGCCCTGCTGCCTGGCGAGCTAGGCTATATGGTACTGCTCTGCAGGTTTCTGCAGAGAAAAAGTCATCAATAGTCGCACCCAGCTGAGAACCCTCTCAACTACAATAACAACGAGGGTGGCAAGATATACCCATGGATGCAAGAGAGCTATGAATGGCATAGGGGAATCAACTACTTTCTTATTGGATTTAAACTTGCTTCTGAGAATGAAACGCACATCTACTGTTGAAAATCTATTCATGGACACATGGTTGGGAAGTTCTCTGTCTCCGGGGGTGAACCTAGTACTATTATTTTGCCCCATTTAGGACACATTTTTAAATTGTCCTCAAAGCTCTTATCTAACTATAGATTCATGCATCTCTCACTCCTCAACAGAGAAATTTCTTTGTGCACTGCACAGTGTTTAATGCAGAAACTCACAATTTCTCAAATTGCATAATAATCATGTAAGTAGTGTTCTGCCACAAACCAGATTTCATTACTACTCCCAAGATTAAAGGGCCATCAAGGAGGAGGGGACAGAAGTTAGGAGGAGAGGCTGAAAGATTGTAAGAGATGGAGGTGAGGGAGGACCATGGTAAAACAGTATCTTCTGGGTATGACAGGACGATTGCACTCACACTCTCAGCACCTGTGCTTGCCTGCATGAAACCTGCACAAATCAAGCCAGTCAACACTCTTGCATAGAACACGAAGCAGTTCATGAGCCTTCATCCCTAATTGAGGAACTGTGGATGTTGTTAGCTCTGGAGAAGGGAGAGTCAGTTTTCTTTATGGCTCCTGATAGTTTGGCCATACTCCAGTGGATGGTCCCACATTCAGAAGTCTTTGAACAATTATTGAGGCTTGATCTTTTGCTGTGCATTGTAATGGTAAATACTGGCCTCTAAAGCCTCGTTGTCCCCAGTGATGAAAGAATTCGCATGTACAATACAACATTGTTCCTTAATTTAAAATTATTGGTTAAATAAAGATCCCATCAGCCTATAGCTGGAAAAAAGAGAGATAGGTAGACTTTTTGGTTCCAATTGGGGCCAGAGAATGGAGAGAAGATGGAGAGAGGACAAGATGACATGAGAAGGAATCTTGAAATAATGGTCATGTGGGCTGGTCAATTGGCTTTAAAAACTGCTCAGATGGAACATGGGAAGTTATAACTTGGGGTTATTGATGGAGAAATAAATTTTAATTTCTTAGAGGGTAGATATTTGTCCAGCTCTAATGTGTTAAAGGCTTATTATAAATATAAAAGTTGTGTGTATTTTATCTAGAATCTGAATGATAAAAGATGGAGTAGAAACCACCAATTGAGATGAAATACTTAATATAACAGACACCACAAGTTGAAGTCACTAGTTTAATAAAACAAATAAACAAAAACACAAAATTAGGGCTTAGGGAACATGTGGACAAATTATAGGAGTTAAGGGGATGAGTTGGGGATAAATGTGATCAAAATAAGTTGTATGACTTCTCAAAGATTTAATTTTTTAAATACACACTAGAGAGATAGTAAAATGCACAAAGTTGTGTCAAGTTGACAGTTAATGCTGACTAGAAAAATGTGTAAACACTACATAAACTTTCAATTGATACAAAAATAATTATGAATGTGACTTTTACTTTTGCATTATCTAGGAGAAAAAAGCTTTTCTAAGTGTTAAGTAAAGTTAACAGAGTGTGAAAGATCAGAGTGGAGGCAGAGTACTGTGCTTGCTGGACCTCTCACCATCCTTCTATTCTCATGCATATTTTACTTTGATGTTTAAGTAACAATACAGGTACTATAATGATGAAAGACAAGTAAGTTATGTTGATCTAAAAGTAAATTAAATGCCATCAGAAGCCAGCAGATAATTTTAAGTGTTTGAAAATACATGAAATGTTGAACGTTCTTCTGCATGACCTGTGAGAACTTGGCATCCTTGAGTTGAAATGTTGCATTCTTTGGTGTCTTATGAGTCTTATTTCCCTCCAGACAGAACCAAAGGAAGATCAAGAGCAGGGAGCCACTTTGACTCAGCCCGGAGACGGAGCCGAGCCGTCCTTTATCACATCTCAGGACACCTTCAAAGAAGAGAAAAGAACAAATTGAAAATAAATAATGTAGGTGGTGTGTGTGTATATTGTGGACACCAGTAACCCCTAGGGAACAATGCTTGATCCATTAAAGAATGGTTCCAATTACTCCTTTATTGAATTTCTTAGCTTTCTTTTGCCCACTTTGGCTTGCATCTGCCTGTAAATATCAGACTTGGAAACTTCAGCAGTACGAGGCATTTCTGTAAAAAGTGTGCAATCGTAGTGCTCGCACAGCACAAATATTACAGTGTTGATGCGGTGAGTTCACTGTGGTGCTGATGAGCACCACGGCAGACAGACTTTATGTTTTCAGAAACAGGGCAGTGTCATAGGTCCTGTTCACAGTTATTGTCAGTTAATTACAACTTTTTAAATTTAATTTCAGTGTCAATGTTACACTTGTTCTCATTCCCTTTAGTACCATTACTGAGGAGAATCATGAGCCAATAAAAGTAATCATTACATTTAAAATGTCGTGTTCTATACAAAACAGTTGGAACTTTCAGGCAGTGGAACATTACATTGGAAAGTACAAGCTACCCTGATTAGGTTATATAAAAAGTTTCACTTTTAGTGAATTATAGTAAGGGCTACTTTCTATGACTGCTTAGTAAGGATGACGATGGATGGAAGACTGAACTGTAAGTCTAATTTGCCAGTGGAAACAGAAACAGTCACACCCAGCAAGCAGAACTCCCGTGGAACTTTAGAACTGGTCCAGATGTCTTGGGAAGTGAGGACACGGAGTTCTTCCCAGCCCACTTTTACAGACTCAGCATTATGGTGACCTTTTCTTAGACCCAATGTCTTGATGAAACAAGCCTTCCTTCAGGTGTGCAAAGATCAATTTCTGTGCTTATAGTGAACAAAGAAAGGTGTATGAATCCAGGGTGTGGGGAGCTACGTGAGCATGGTGAGAATGGGGTTTGACTATGTTGTGGCTTCTGGAAGTGACAGTTGGTGTTCTAGTCCACTCATGCTCCTGAGATTATTCATCGAGCCTTGGTTGTTCTGACATTTATTCCTGTGGAGGGTTAAATACTCTCCTGTGGTGAGTGGTTGTTTGGGTCTTTGTCCTAACTTACTATGACAGTTTTATGTCATAGTAAGTTAGGACATGCGTGCGTGCGTGCGTGCGTGCGTGCGTGCGTGTGTGTTATCCATATGCAAAGATTTGGTTATGCTGAAAGTCCACAGCATCTTCTTGCTTCAGGTGAGAAGCATTTAGGTGAGAGTGAGCATGTCTCAGTGAGCTTAAACTGCAGTTGTTGAGCCTTGCTGTTTTCCCCTTTAGAGTAACAAACTATAAAGTGTTACTTAAAAATCTCTTTTACAAAATGCATAACTCCCACTCCTGAGCAACTCACTTCATGGCTGTTGTTCATTTTAGAAGTATAAACCTCAGAGGCGAGTGTAGTGCTAAGAATGCTAAGTCGGCTCAGAGATATGATGCCACAGGGACCCTAACTTTGGAAGCCAGGTGTGGTCCGCACTGGCCTCAGTCACTGTGCCCATCTGGATAGAGAGCAGCTAATGATCAGACAGCAGGAAGAGAGGGGGAAGGACAGAAAAGGCCCTGCACTTACAGCCAAAATGCTCTTAGGGGAATTTGAGCTGCAAAAACTGATGCATACAAAAAGAACCACTAACACTTTATCACACTAGCTATTTAAAATTTCCTTCCTTACATAGTATTATTCAATCATCACAGCGCACCAGTAACAAGGGTGTTTCTATTGGCTCCGTCATTAACAATGAGGACAACCCCAACTTATTAAAACCCTAAAGTGGAAGAATCAGCTATGATGCTCAGACCTTAACTTCCTGAGAGATGATCCTATCCTGCAATCACAGGCAACATATCACTTTAGGTTTGTGTCCAAGTGTGAAGGTGCCATGAAATACTTTTACATTAGGCTCTAAGTTCTCCTGGAAGTTGCTAGAAAAAGACTTTAATTTTTTTTAAATTTTGATTACTTACTCTATGAAATGAGAAGTCTGTCCAGCAGAAATCAATGTTGAAGGGACTCTAGCCAGGCTGATCATGGCAAACATGGCTCTGGCAGACCTCACCCTTCTCTCCCATTCCCTCTGCCTTGCTAAAAGCTGTTAGATTACATTCTTAAAGCTACTGCCCCAAGGTCAGCTGTCTTTTATGGCCAATTAACTCTTCTGGAGGCTGACTACCAAAGTCTAGCTATCTAAGCATTGAAGTTTAGCGATCAAAAACCCCCTTTGGCTCACCGAATTTACATCCCCAATTACAATTAGACACCTCATGCTAACATGGGATTTTCCCTTTATAAACTGCTTTTTGCCTATGGGCCATGCCTTTCTTCTCTCTATCTAATCAGTCCTTTGTCCCCCATAGTGAATGTCCCTTTTCCCTCTCCCTTTCCCCTTTTCTCCTCTCTTGTTTCCTTCCCCTTCTGCCTCTTCCTCTATCCCCCGCCTTTGTCTCTCATTTCTGCTTTATGTCTAGGACAAATACATCTTTGTGCTGAGAACTTGGTCTCATGCTGTCTTGACCCAATACCAGGGTTCCTTACACAGTTCATAGGAGAGAGCCCTTCAGGAGTCTGAGCAAGGATTGTTAACCATACCTAAATATTATCACCAGCAAGAGGCCTTCCTCATTAGTACCACTGTCATAGACAAGCTCTGTGTCAGGTATGCCCAGTAAAATCTTCAGACCACCCTGTGCATTCAGAGATGAGTTTCAAACAAATATTGCAAAACATTTTAGGAAAAAAAAATCTTAATTATGTTCTGCAGTTAACAAGTGCATTTGGATAATTCATCAGATACAAATTAATAGAATAAAACATTATGTGTCCTAAAGCATGACCCTCAAAATTAATAAGTAACAGCTTTTCGGGATCTATTACTATTTTTTAAACATTGTCTTATTCTATGGACAAGCTCCATATATTTAAATGTTATAAATAATGTGACATTTCTCCAGTTTCTGTCTATTGCACAGTTTTATGCACGCACGTATTTTTGCGTTTGCAAGAATTTGCTTGATTCAAGAGAATTTTGTTAAAGACTCTGGTATCGTAAAGTCTTTTTATGTAATTACAAACTGTGTAATGACGTGTGCAGGATTGAATTATTGACCCTTCAAAGTTAAACATGCCATGTATTGCATTCTATGTATAATTTTTTAAATACCATGCCATAACAACAATTAATTTAACAATAACTTTAAGGTAGACACTATGAAAACGATACCACACAGTTTACATTTAAAGTTGTTTACATGTTGCTCAGTTTTTGTCTGGCATCATAGAGTTTAACGGAATCAGTGTGACACAAAGCAAACACCTTCTCATGAGTGCCCAATAGGGTACATTCTGAGACTCTAAGAAAATAATAATGGCAGATAATAATAATAATAATAATAATAATAATAACATAAAGTGCTTCTGATAAATCTCAATAGTTTCCTATTGTAAATGTTTAGGGATAAAAGTTATAATTCAATCTATCATGGACAGGGCTAGAAAGGTGGAATGTGAATTAAGAGCATTGTCTAGTCTTGAAAAGGACCTGGGTGATTCTCAGCACCCACACAGCTGCCTCTAACTCCCTTTCCAGGGAATTTGGTACCTCCTTGTGGCCTCTGCAAGCACCAGGTATGCATGTAGTGCACAGGCGTCCTTGCAGATAAAGACATTCATACACATAAAACAAAATAAATAAACCTTTAGAAGAAGAATTTATGTGCCATGATAACTTCAATATACCTTATCAACCTTGAAAGAAGGTTGAAGGTGAAGAGATGAGTATGTGTGGACCTGAACTATCTCTGTTCATGAATGAGTTTTAGCTCCCTTCTCCAGCACATACGCCATAGACATAGGAAGTAATTCATTACCTCAGTTTTATGGCAAAGTCCTACTTTGGAACTTGCCCCTCAACTACCAAGTATGTAGTTTAAAGAAACATTGCAGTGGTACTAACCAACCACCCAGAGGTGAAGCAGTGACCCACTGTGGAGCATGGGTATGACATGCTTGTGGACTAAGTAGACTCACATTGGGTCCCTCTACCTTCCCAGGAATCCACAGCTGCCCCGGGCCTTCCTGAACACACTATATGTCTCTGTCTTCCTCTCAGTGACTGACACAAGAAGACAACACTGTGACCTATGAGCTCTGTGTATATAGAACTTTCTCCTGTTCAAGTTAGATTTTAAACCTCACTTCTCATTACCTTTCCTGAGTTTGTCATTAGTTGAAACAAAGCAAAGTCTATAAGTACTTGGTCACAGGCTTATAGAATTTCCACACTCGTTATTGTTGAGCCTCCTTTTGTCTCGTAGCAGCAAGGGAATTGTTCTACTATTTGGATTGCTTTCAAAGCAAAGTGCTTCATCAGCCATCAAAAACTAGCTAGTCCCTGTTTAATCGGATGTGTGGTGAGTGTTGTCCTTCTCCTCCATGAGTTGAATAATAACCCCTAAGTAACTGCTGCTCTCCATCTTAATGGCTGCTCTGTTTCAGAATATATGCATATTAATCAAAATAATGAGATTTGGGTTCCAAATCAATACCCACAGTGCACAAATGCATGGACCACCCAGTGCATTTTGACAGGCAAGGAAGTGGTTGTTTTCATGATAATGTTGGTCATCTCTATACTTTCTGAGGGGAGGGAGGCTATCTTTGCTACCATCAGCAGAATCCCAGGTCATAGCTCTTTGGGTAACAACTCTTATCTGAAAGCTACCCATGTATAGTCTAGACTGTGCTATACTAATGAGCATTCAAGCATGCCCTTGTTATTATACTATGACTAGATTACACTTGCAACTGGATGCTTTTTGATAACATTTGATTTAATAGTATTTTTATTTTCTAATGACCAAACTCTAAATCATTCGCACACACACACACAAACACAAAATTTGCCCAATATTGTCCATAAAACAAATATCACTGTTTAGTTTTAGTGCACTAACAAGCAGGAGACATTCTAAGAAGTGTGCTATTAGGGAAGAATTTTGTTGTAGGAACCCTATAGAGACGGTGCTAATAAATAGCCCAGGTCTAGGCTGGAGACAGCTCAGAGGTTAATATGACTCAGAGCACATACTCCTCCTACAGAGGAGCTGAGCTCTGTCTTCATTACCCATGTCATGGATCTCATCTCATAAATGCCTGTAACTCCATTTTCAAGAGATCCAACTAAAAAAGATACTCTTTTGACCTTCTTGATGATCTGTGTTTATTTGTACAAACCAATGTTTGCTAGTCACTCACTCAATGTACCATGCAGCAATGATTTCACCAGAGGATTTATGAGCCTGTAGCGTATATAATACTAAAGGTTAACAGTAAGATTTTTAAATATGTGTGAACATTCTCTGAAATAATAGCAAGATGTGCAAATTACAAACACATAAACCAGTAACAGTTATTTATTACTATTATCAATATTATATACTATACATAATTATCTGTGGTATACTTGTACTTGACTAAAATTCAGTAAGTTCCTGTATGGAAGTATCACAGAGAGGTTATGATATTACAGTAGCCTGTATCTTCCCTAGGTGACAAGATTTTCACTTCACTTGGAATCTTGTAGGACTAGCATCTCAAAGAACCCTGTGGTTGACCACAGCACAGTTGGGTAGCACAGGACAGTAGACTCATGTTACATTTTACAGGTCACTTGTAAGGTATTTGATGTTGAATGTGTGAGTAGCCCAAGCTACTCAAGTGTGCATTTAGAGCTGTTCAGTCTCCATTTCTAACCGCATACTTCTTTCTCCATTCTCTTCTTTGTGTCTTTATCCACAGAACGTGTTTGTAGATAAACCAGCGTTTCCAGAGTATAAGGTTTCTGATGCAAAAAAGTCCAAGTTCATCCTGCTGCATTTCAGCACTTTCAAAGCTGGCTGGGACTGGCTCATTTTGCTGGCAACGTTTTATGTTGCTGTGACAGTCCCTTACAATGTGTGTTTCATTGGCAATGAGGACCTGTCCACCACTCGGAGCACAACGGTCAGTGACATTGCAGTGGAGATACTGTTCATTATAGGTAAGATCCCATAGTTTCTCATCTCAGAGATTTGCATGTGGGAAGTGAACATGCTCCTGATTTTCTGTGGAAGATTTGAACAGAGGTCTATTTGCAAGAATGGGTTTCAGTCTCTGATGCAAATGTCGGAGCCTCACATGCTTGCATTTCTGAAATTTGCTTCTTCCCATTTTCCTACTGTTCCTGCACTGAATCATCTAAACCAATGTCCCATTTTTTTCCTCATTCATTGTGTTGAAAAAAATGTATTAACGGAAGACTTGATGTCTGTTGTATTTGAACTCTGACATCCTTAGAGATATTACCTACGCAAAGCCAAAGATGAGTTTATCAAAAGCCCATCAGTAGAATGGAATTCCGAGAGTGGTCTTGGATGTCCTTTAAGGGTGTTTAGAATGGGCTTTGCAAGTGACCTGCCTACAGAAGCAAAGAAAGCATAGGGCTTTGTTACCTATAATAAAGAGAGCCAGTATCTGATTTTAGCTAAGGAGACTCCAAGGGATGTTTGCTCCTAATATTTATCTCTAGAACCCTGCGGATTTCAGTCAGCAGACACCAGCTTGATTGTGTAGACCCCTTTTCTTCTATTTTTTCTGTCTGTGTAAATCTTCATTTCTTTAAGAATGAAGTATGTTCCTTGTTTATCTAGACCAAATTCTGGTTTTCTATAAGTTCAGAATAACTCCGCACTGTTTAATTAGTCACCATTGGCTACAAGTACTGAGTCTTTACCTGGCTGTGGTGATAAAGAGCAACACAAAAGGATATTACAGAAATACCTCAAGCAAGTGACTGAATCAAGGAAGAATTGACCTTTTTAGAAAACAAGTAGAAGAAGTGAAGTAGACCAAAACCCTTTTTCAATTCTGGTAGCTTGTTTGCTCAATGAAATTCTTAACACTTTGGGGTCAGAGCGGTTCTGTAACTGTGTGTTAGAGTCGGTCCATGACTGATGTAAGAGTGAGGTCTGTGACTGAATGTATGTCTGCTCTGGATGTGTGTGTCTGCTCTCCCCATGAATCCTACCGGTCTGTTATCTCTAAACCTATGAGCCCTGCCTGTTAGGACCCCAGCTTTCATCCCCAAAGTGGTCGCTATAGTGCGTTAGACCACTAGATGGCAACAGTATCTAGTTGGGTAACTCGGTAAAGCTACAAAATCAACTTCATTTTTTTTTTAATTAAACACATTCATTGTGAGCAAATTAAAAGCATAATGTGATCTGTTTGATCATGATGGAACAACAGATTTCATCATTACAGTTTGCATTTAAAATGAAGTTGTAGACAAACCGAGTGTGACCATTTGCCAGTCCATTTGGTTTCATCTCCTGTTGGTTCCTCTTATGAAGCCATGACAAACCATGATGATGACATCATCCTAAAATGATTCTCAATATCCAGGTTAACATTCTGAAGGACTCGGGTCTTCACTTCATGTCTGAACCTGATTTCCTTCCAGGTAATAACTTTGCAAGGTCTCATCAAGAACCAGGTTGAATACACACGCCATCAGCTTCCTTACTTTGATATTTGCAGTTCCTTTACTGAGGCAAAGCTGGTTCTTGAATGTTCTTCACCATGTTTTCCTGGTTATTGAGATTTGAAAGCTCGTGGGTAAGGAATCCATTTTGGCCCCATGCTCTCCCAGGCAGAGTATGACCTGTTTATCCATGGGGATTCATATGCTGAGGAATTATTTGTTTGGGATATGCATTCCTGGGGGAGACTGATGGAGTCTGGTTTCTTCTTCTGATGCTGCCCTCTGATCTGATGAATTCACTCTTACTGTTTTGTTGTTGTTGTTGTTGTTGTTTGGTTGTTTGTTTGTTTGTTTTTTGTTTTTTTGTTTTGTTTTGTTTTGTTTTGTTTTGTTTTTTTGCTTAGAAAGTAAGTTGAGCCAGTACCCACCCCCACTAACTTAGCTCCTGCTATTTTTTTTTAACCTAGTTGGGTTTATCCAATGATTGCTCTATAGCTGGAGACATGAGTCTGGCAGCAGTATGAGACCCTGCCTGGAATCACTCATTGACTAACTTATTTTCACAGACAATAGGAATTTGCTTTCAATTTTTTTACTGTTGCCACCCTGTTCTTTTACATAGGTTTAAGGACAGGTACACTTCTGATGCATTTGAAGAACGGTTCATAGTACAGTTTCTCCTGTAATGTTTACCCAATTTTTATTGTGTGCATATTTTACAAACTTGATGGAAAAGAATGGTCAGCTGTAAATGAGTTACAACACATGAAGTAAGAGCAGGTAGTAGCAGCAGCCACCTTTAATCACCCACTCAGCTGTAAATCTAACACTCCAAAAGCAAATGCAAGAATACTCTGAGTTCAAGGCCAGGCAGGGTTACACATTGAAACATTATGTCCAAAGCCAAACAAAGATAATACAAAATAGTACTATGAATGGAAATATGTTCTACCTAGAGTTCTGCATCTTCACAATCCTCCTGACAATTTGTATCTCTTAACTTTTATTAGTTTGTGGCACATGATGGATAATGCTTATTTAAAAGTTACCATTTCTTTTTAATTTTGGTTTCTGTGGAACTGGAGATTCACCCTGGAGGCTTCTAAACTTCACAGCTGTAATGTGCCTTCTGGCCATCTGGGTCCATTACAATGGGTTTGGGAAGGGCAGGTTTCATTGTGTCTGAAAGATGATTGTCTTTTAAAATGTTTTTGGTATTTGCACTAGCTCCAGTGTTAGACAATATATGTACTTTTCAAATGGGGAATAATAAATGTTGCATGCAGAGAAGTTTCTTAGAGAAAATTAAAAATGGGAGATGATAGGATTCTTTAGGGGATTCATAGCCTTGGTCAGTACTGTACATCCTTACAGAAATCTGTTTACATTTGACTCACAATCATCTGGCTGGATTTGCTTTACGTTGGAACTCATCATCTTTAGACCACTTAGTATGCTCTTTTGGCATGCCTGAGAAATGTCTTTGCCAGGTGGCTTCTCCAGCAGTAGTATCTGACTACGGAGTTAGTCAAGGCAACTTAAAACTTACAGTTGCCCTCTTGTTCTTATTGTGTAAGCCACATTAGTTCAAGGTACACAAACTTACTGTAAGTTCTTGTTTCATGAAAGGAAGATCTCGAAATGGGACCTTCTTTCTAACCTTTCCCCACTCATTGTTATTCAGAAAAGAGTAAAGTCAAGAGGATTGTTTCATAAGACAGTCTCATACTGACTAAAGCTCTCAACCTGCTGTAGCCCTGGAGACCTGACCCTGCTGTTACATATTTCTACGGCTTACTATGAAGTAATATTGCATTCGATTAACAAATTGCTGCTAAGTCACTTATTCTAATTTCGGTAGCATTTGAATAAGTAGCGCTTTTAAGAATGATAGTTTTCATGCAATGGTTATCTTATTTTTAAACCTTTTTAAATCCAGCCGTACTTTGATCATTATGGATTGTTTCATATAAACAGGTTCAATAGGAATCTCTTCAATACCTATCTTAAAAACTCCAATGACCCTGTATTAGAGTTTTCTAGTCTCACAGAACTTACGGAATGTCTCTCTATATGTTAAGGGAAATTACTGAAATGACTTACAGTCTGCAGTCCAACTATTCCAACGATGGGCAGCTGTGAATGAGATAGCAGACCAAGATGAACACCAGACATGGGGTGAGGAAGTGACAAAATACACTGGAGTCCTACAGTTCACTAGGGCAGTTAGTATGGTGGGAGAAAGGCAGTCACACGTAGTGAAACCCTCTTGTCCAGGACTAAGCATGAGTTTCTTTGCCCAGTGGCACCTATGCCCATTGTCACAATCTAGGCATCCCTCTATGCTTGATAAGCACATTGTTCCCCCCGTCATATGTTAAATTTGTTTCTCGTATGATTGAAGAGGTATCGCTTCTGGCATGCTGGTTTTAGCAAATGGCATAAAAGACAAAGCAAGTACAGGAAAAGTCTTTTGTTTTTCTCTTTCATTCCTATTAGTAAATCCTAAAGTTCCTCATCAGAAGCTGCCCTTCACCCTCACAGAAGTCTCAGTAGGGATGTATCACGCAATTACAAGGAACAGCTAGAAACGCATGCTTTTGATTCAGCCATCAGGACAATGATATTAATGTCAATTTAATCATAATTTATATATTCACAAATGGCTTTATGACAAAAATTTCAACAGGTTTATAATAACAGTGGTATTTCCTTGAACTTAGATCCCTGCCTTAATTGCATCTGATTATTTTTATTCTTATTTTTGTTAATAGAATTTTTATTAACCAATGTTTCTATTCACTTATAAAAGCCCATGCTTTTGCTCTCTTAGAGTCTGCTTTTTATAGCACCTAATTTTTATTATAACCTTCTGGGTGTAATTAACACAAACCTATCTGTTGCTACAGCAGAAACAAGCAGTTTATGCACAGCTGGTTCATTAATTTCAAGCCAGACTAGAAACTGAAGGCTTTCATTTGGAAAATGGACACAGTCATGTGTATTTCTGGTGCTGTTATATTGGGGAGGCTTACTCACTGTTTAGTTGTCAATAACACTGCTCTAACAAATACATCCATTAACATAAATCAGATTAACAGGAAAGGCACATGCAAGCTTTGTTCCAGATTTTATGTTTATACAGGAGTCCTCAAAAAGAAAAGGAAGAGCCAAAAGAAACTGCTAGGCCCAAAGCTTATTTAGTTACCTATTTTACTTGTGTGTGCATGTGCTCATGTGTGTGTGCAGGAGCTCTCAGTAGAGCATGTGAGTGCGCAGTCCAGAGATCAACAAAACTGTTTTCTTCAGTTGCTATTCACTTCATTTTCTGAAACATGCCGTCTCCCTAAGTTCATATTTTATTGTCTTCCTAGATTGTCTGGACAAAAAGCTCTAAGGGGGACCTGCCTTGCCCTTTGGCACTAGGATTAACAAACACACACCACCATGCCCAGGTTCATATGTGTGTGCTGAGGGTGATAGCCCAGGTCTTTGTTCCTGCATAGTGATTGAGGTATCCTCCCAGCCCCATAGACTTTTTAAATAAAGAATAATAGATAGCAATAAAGCAATAACAACAGAGAGGCCTTGGGTCAAGGATGGTAATCTTGGTGATATGTCTAGGAGAGATACGGTGGATATAGTAGAAGATAAGAAATATTTTAATATGTGCAGCTCTATTTCAGCATCCACTCTGTTTTCAGTGGTAAAAATGTTCTTAAGACTGCGAGGGTGAAGGGCAGCTTCTGATGAGGAACTTTAGGATTTACTAAGAGGAATGAAAGAGAAAAACAAAGGACTTTTCCTGTACTTGCTTTGTCTTTTGTGCCATTTGCTAAAACCAGCATGCCAGAAGTGATACCTCTTGGAGTGACAAGTCTGAAGTCATCAATGCTATTAATCCCATATCTTCTGTTCATTTTAATAACAGTACTTTCAAAAGAGAAAAAAAAAGAAAACTAGAGCTTGTTTGTACATGTGGAATAAAGCAGATAACGCTGAGCCTGAGGAACAATGGGCATTTCTTGCCGCACAGTTTTCAGGCACAAGATACTTGGGCTCTCCTTTACTAATACAGAATCTACTCAGTAACTTTTGTGAAAAAATAGAGAGCATCGTCTCTGAAATGCAACTATCTCATGTCTAAGTGCAGACAAACTTCATTTGGGTGTGGTGTTCCATGAGGTTGGCTTGCATTGAATAACCCCAACAACACCAAAAGATTAGAGGCATTCAATCCAGAGTCTCCCCCCACCCAATCCCATTTTCCATCAGCAGCACTAGAAACAAGAACAGAATGGCCTGGATTTCATCTAGGCTCTTTTTAATCCCTTTTATCCAGATAAGGTCTGAAAGTGCAAGCTGGGCTTCCTGTAATGCAGTCTAGAAGACATTGTGATCTAAAAACTAACCACAAACTTTAGAATAGCTGTGCTGGTCTATTCAACAACTTTGATATTTACTGAATATAAATTTTCTCCTAGTTGAGATGGACTAGCAGGCAGTTCATCAGTGACAGGACAATGATAGAAGAGAGCTAGATGAGAAGATAAAGAAAAATTGGGGCCAGGAATTCTAACACAAGCTATGTCCTATGCCAAACAAGTTTACTAAGAAGTGCAGTTTACATATTATTTGTGCGTGGGGTGGGGATGGGAGGCAGTCAGTGGAAAGCTATCATACCAGTGGGATGAAGTCAACTGGAAGCTAATCAAGCAATGTTACACAAGGGGAAATACAGGATATTTCAAAGGCATCAGAGACTGAGCACACAGTGGACTTTGGATTGATAACCATAGCCCATCTGGGTGGGAAGAGTTAGATTCTCAGAATCTAAAACCCCTCTCCCCAATGTCATAGCCCCAGCCATTACTGGCTCTGCCAAATACATTTTTAGTTTAGGGAGCTATGGTCCTTCTCCATTTATCAGGGCCTCATGGAAAGACTTGGTTCAGTCTAGCCCTTAACACCTAGTAGCACATATAAATGCATGTTTCTTCACAACCCACTGTCAATACATAGTGCTTTTTATTGTCTTTGTAACTATACCTTCCCCACCTCATGTAGAACTGTTTATGCTATGCTATCTATCTCCTCCCAGACCTATCTCTATTGGAAATTGAATTCTAAAGAAGGACTGCATTTCTACCATGAACTCCATGTGTCCTTGTTTTTTGAATCTCAAAGGGACCTGAAAGAATATAAGTATTCTAGAGTTATTGTATTGCACACAGTGATTTTACTGACATATACAAAGATACATTGCTTTTCCCTTTAGTTAAAAAACTAACATTAAGAAAGATGACTGATAATAAAGTAAAAATTCATGGTAATAAAAATAAAATAAATAAAATAAATAAAAAATAAAAAAAAATCATGGTAATAAAGGAATCCAGTTTTACCTTGGGCAAACATTCTGAATCAACCAGAGTATTTTGAGTTTAATGGAGCAGTGGGTTAACACCATCTTACAGTCTTCAGGAATATGTGTGCCTGGGGATCTTTTACCATTGAGAGTATCAGAGAACAGGGGAGTTAGAAACATTGATTGCCTAATATTCCTTATTTTTATCATTTGGGGACCTCCTGCAGTCCCTTCATTCCTTCTTCACTCCCTAAATTTTTCTATTGTAAGGGTCCATGCCTTGCCAAAGAATGATAGCCCTGACTCAAATAGTATGCAAAAACAAAAAGCATGCTTGGGTATCCCATTTCCAAGATGGAGACAACCCATTGATCTTCCAGGACTGATTTAAAACACATTAGGGGAATTCTGAAGAGTGGTAGGTAACCTCTATCTTAGTCTATTGGCTCTATCTCTAGGGACATTCCAGAACCATTACTGGAATGTGGGGGACTGGAAACTCTTGTTGGTGAAGTCTGGAAACTGTTGCTGGCCCATTGCCAGTAGATTCTAATATGTGAATGAATCATGCTGAGCATGCCTTAATTCCTGGCCAGAAATGAAGCAACGATCACTTGGCTACTAAAGAGCTTCTGAGTCCAGGAAAAGGGCTTGAAGAAAAACTATCTCACCATGCCAGACTCCCATTGAAGTGTAACACAGTGCCCTATTTCAAAATGGGAGAGGATCTGTGTCAGAATTCCTGTAGGAAAAAGGACATCAGAAAGAAAAATCTATGCCCATGATTGTTTTTTTAAGAGCTGCCAAATAAGTTACCTTAAAAATGCCTATTTAAGCACTTCTACAGAGTATTTATTTTGCAAACACACTGTTCAAGTATTACCTTCTTAGCCTTTCCAGAACTTGCTGTGGGAAAATGGAGTGTTATGATGTGTAAACTAGCAATGTTTGCAACCTGCGTGGGCTCCTTAACTGAATCAAACTGCATGGTGGTGGGTTTTTTGTTTGTTTTTTGTTTTGTTTTGTTTTGTTTTGTTTTGTTTTGTTTTAACTGATCTAAACATAGCAATTGAGATTTTTCTTGGGCAAAATGTAATTAGTTCATGTTTGCCCTTAAAATTATTTTATTTGCCTTAGTTCCTATTAGTTAACCTATTAGTTAACTTTTGGTATCATTCTCAGATTTTTTTTTTTTTGCTGTGTACAAAATTATATTCAGTAACAGTTTTCTCAATCAAAATTTTTCTTCAGTGTTGAAAATCTAATTTGGAGGCATTGCTGATGTTAAGCAAATCCTCATCTGCTGAGATACATCCTTAGGTATTGGTTTTGTTTTGCCTTGTTTTGAGACAAAGCCTCACTTTTTAGACCAGGTTTGTCTTCAACCCACTGGTTTCTTCCTCCAGAATGATGGAATTTTAAGCTTGTACCGGCACACCCAGGAAGAGTATAATGCTTTGATTGATTTAAGTTGGTCACACATTATTCTATTTCTATAAACTTTAACCTAGAAATAGTGAAGCAAAATAAGCAAACGGTCCATAGTCCTATCCTTTCCAAAAGAGCTGTAGTTCCCTGCTCTGCCTTTTTGTTGGTGTTTTTCTCTACTTCTTTAATTTAGTTGTGACCATGTTATGTCCTTAATTAGGAACTGTTTTCTACTAACATTTTAATATGAATATTTCCCTATTTTATGAACATTTCTAAATGCCCTTATAGCTGTATAATATTGTATCATATGTAATTGTTTATTTAACTGTATCTTAATTTTACTAATCTAAGATGACTTTGCCATTCAAGTAAAATATTATATTTAAAAATTGCTCTAAAACATATTTAATCACTAACCAAATACATCTATATTAAGTTCTTGTTATTTTACAAATGTAATTTTGGATACAACCTGAAAGACAAGGCAAACATATAAGACCCCTGGAATTCTAGAATTTATATCCTAATAGGGGACAATCTGGAAGCAAACAAACATATACCATGCCAGATAGTGGTGATTTGATATAGAAAAATAAAGCAAAGATTTAATCAAGGATAGGCTGTGATTCTGAGGAATGTGTTAATTGATTGTTGATATGTAAATAAAAACAGCAAGGAAATTAAATAATCAGCTGTATGATTATATGGATAAGAGGTCATGAAAAGGGAACAGGAGATTCAGAAGACTTCTCAGTTTAGAATATTTTTCACAAGATACTGGACAAAATTATTGGGCAAGAATATTAGTTTTAAGTATAATACATACAAATGAATTTAATAAATAATTAATAATTGTTTTAGATCAAACAATTCTTATTTGTATTTATTGTTCAATAAAGCTCTAGTTGAAATGTAATTTTCCCATGAAAATATCTATTTTAGTAATGGTCATATTGAGAAATATTTAGTAACATCAATTCTTTCTGAAACTTTTTTACAGTATTTTAAATTTCACCTAACTGACTCATTTAGAGAAAATAGTATCCACATTGTTGTATCATTCTTATTAATGACCAGAATTGTATTTTTGTGACACAACATTTACTTCACAACGCATGAAAATGTCTGTATTGAAGCATCTGTGACATGCCCAATATTCCCCAGCAGTGCTCACCCCAGAAGTGCTCACCCCAGCAATGCTCACCACTGATGAGCCTATAACTACAAATGTGAAGGGACATAAGCTGATAAAATATGAAAGAATAATGCTTGTTCTGAAAATGAAAGGAATATGAAGAATGTTACTAAGTTTAATGACCCAGAAGAAAATTGTGACTTCCTGATTTAGAGTCATCTCAGAGGAGTGAGATGCTTTTTACACTTGGCTTTTACACTGCTATGTCTTTCTCTCTTATTCCTACTCTCTGAGTAGAAATGGCATTATTAGGTTGATTTATATTACTTATTACACCCCATGGAGTTAGCAGTTGCCATTAAAGTAACATCATCTCTCCTAATCACCCAAGAGGATTTATTTTATTTTGAAGAATGCAAGTTAAGTTTTATTGCTCCTCTCCTATGTAACAGCTCTGAGGGATACAGTCACTTTTAACAATATAAAATATAATAAGATAAAACAAAAACAATCATGTAAAAGTTGGGCAAGGCGAACCATTAGAAGGAAAAGAGCCCCAAGAGAAGGCACAAGAATCAGAGATGCACGATTCATATCTTCAGGGGTACCATGAAAGTACTAAACTGAAAGCAGACCCCTGCAAGCCCTGTGTTTGTTGCTTTTCTGGGGAAGGGGATAACTTTTAATTGTGACTTCTATTTTGCTAGAGGTTATGGGAGTTATAGATTTGTTTAAATTTCTTATCTGATCTTGATTTAACTATGGGAAGTGGTAACTATGAGGAAAATTACGTAGTTTGTATAAGGGTTTGTCCATCTTGTTGATTTTTTAAAAAGAATCAAATCTTTATTTCATTGATTCTTTGTATTGGTCTTTTGTTTCTGTTTTTATTAATCTCAATACTGAGTTTGATTATTTATTGCCATCCACTCTTTTTGGGCATGACTTCTTTTTGTTCTAGAGCTTTCAGGTGTGCTGTTAAGTTGCTAGTAGAAAATCCAGATTTTTGTTTTTGTTTATGTAGGCACTTTGCCTTAGTTAGGGGTTTAGTGCTATGAACAGACACCATGACCAAGACAACTATTTTTTAATTTAATTTAATTTAATTTAATTTTTATTGGATATTTTATTTATTTACACTTCAAATGTTATCCCCTTTCCCTGTTTCCCCTCCAGAAACCCGCTGTCCCACTCTCCCTCTCCCTGCTTCTATGGGGGTGCTTCTCCATCCACCTACCCACTCCCACTTCCCCTCCCTGGCATTCCCCTACACTAGGTCATTGAGCCCTCCCAGGACCAAGGGCTTCGTCTCCCACTGATGTCCAACAAGGCCATCCTCTGGTACATGTGCACTGGAGCCATGGATCATTCCATGTATACTCTTTGGTTGGTAGTTTAGTCTTGGGAACTCTTATAAAGACAACATTTAATTGGGTAGGCTTATAGTTTCAGAAGTTTTGTCCATTATCTTCATGGCAGAAAGCATGGCAGTATGCAGGAAGACATGGTGCTGAGTTCTACATCTTGATCTGTAGGCAGCAGAACGAGACTGTACCACTGGGTGTGGCTTGAGTATATATGAAACCTCAAAGCCCACCTCCAGACTGACACACTTCCTCCAAGGCCACACCTCCTCCACCAAGACCACATATTCGCCATTTCTTATGAGCCTATGGGGGCCAATTATATTCAAACTAGAACACACTTAGTGTTATTAACTTGTTGTGTCCCATAAGTGTGTATAATTTGTGTATTCTTTTTCATTCAGTTGTAGAAAGTGTTTGAATTCTCTCTTAATATCGGTCTTAACACATTGTTTCATTCAATAGAGAATAGTTCAGTTTCCATGTGTCTGTACGTTTGCTGGTCTTCCTGTTGTTGTTGATATCTAACTTTAGTCTGTGCTGATCCAATCAGATGCAGGGTATTATTTCAATTTTCTTGTATTTCTTGTGACTTGCTTTGTATCTGAGTACGTGGATAGTTTGGATAAAGTTCCATGAGGTGCTGAGAAGAATGTATATTCTTTCGTGTTTGGGTAAAATATTCTATAAGTATCTGTTAGGTCCATTTTGGTATATAATGTCTATTAACTCCAGCATTTATCTTGTTTAGTTTTTGTCTAGATGACCTGTCTATTGGTAAGAATGAAGTGTTAAAGTCTTCTACTATCAGTGTATGCAGTCAATAGGTGACTTACGCTGTAGTAATGTTTCTTTTACAAACTTGGGTGCCTTTGTGTCTGTCACATAGATGTTAAGGATTTAAACATATTCTTATGTACTCTTCCTTTGATGAGTATGTTGTGTGTTATGTCTTTCCCTATCATGATTAGTTTTGGGTTAAGTTCTATTTTCTTAAATATTAAATTGTTTGTTCAGCTTGCTTCTTGGTTCATCTGCTTAGAATATCTTTTCCCAGTGCTTTATCACTAGGTACTATCTTCCATTGATGTTGAGATATGTTTCCTGTTTTTACATCCATTCTGTAACTCTATTTTTTTAACTGAGGAATTGAGACCCTTGATATTGATATCTATCAATGACCAATGAGTGTTGATTCCCAATATATTACTATTTTTGGTTTTGGTGGTGGTGGTGGAGGTGGTGTGTGTATGTGTGTGTTTCCCTTCTTTTGATTTTGCTGGTCTAAGATTATTTATTTCATGCTTTTATGGTTGTAGTTATCCTTCTTAGGTTGATTTTTTTTCTCTTCCATAGAACTGAATTTGTAGATAAGATTTGCTTAAATTTATCATGGAATATCTTATTTTATCCCGTTATAGTAATTGAAAGTTTTGGTGAGTAAAATAGTCTGACCTCACATCTATGGTCTCTTAGAGTCTGCAGCACATCTGTTGAGGCCTGTATGACTTTTAGACTTTCCATTGAGAAGAGAGTTATATTTCTAATATATCTGCCTTTATATTTCTTTATTTATTACTTGGTCTTTTTCCCTTTCAGCTTTTACTATTCTTTCTTTGTTCTCTGTGTTTAGTGTTTTGAATATTATGAAGCAAGGGAACTTTCTTTTCTTATCCAATCTATTTGGTAACCTGTATGTTTATTCTACTTTTATAAGCATCTCCTTCTTTATGTTAGGAAAGTTTTCTTCTATGATTTTGTTGAAAATAGTTTCTGGACCTTTGAATTGGGATTCTTATCCTTCCTCTATTCCTATTATTCTTAGATTTGTTCTGTTCACATTGTTCCAGATTTCTTAGATGTTTTGTGTCAGGAGGATTTTAGATTTAACATTTTTTGACTTATGTACTCATTTCTTCTACCACATAGTCAATGCCTGAGATTCTTTCTTCCATTTCTAGTACTCTATTGATGAACCTTGATTCTATAGTTCTCTTTTTCTATCTACAAATATAAAGAGCTCTGTGCTTACCTAATTCTAACAACTAGCATTTATTATTTGAAACATACTATTGACAAAGCAGGTGTTTACCTACTTATCACGTCATTCAGATATAAAACTTATGAACTATACTCATTAAACTGAGTACCCACCTTATTACTCAAGTAGGTAATGTATGGTGTGTCACAGTGTGTCCTACAGTATACACTTTGTCTACACTTCTTTGCTTGCAAATGTTTATTGCAATGACTCATTGTTCTGGAGGAGGCCTCTGGCTTCTGCTGCTCTCTCACTACTAGAAGCTCACTTGAGACTCCTCTGGAATATTTCATTGTTGCCCTGAGTCATGGACATCTTGTGGTTTGGATCAGTAGGAATAATCCCTTTATGAACTCCAGCAGTTCATTAATGGGGTAGCTAATGGGATAGGCCATTCAAAGCCCTAGATCTGGGCCTGAGAGGTACCTAAGTTGGTCAGGCTGCCTGCTGTCCTGCATTCACATTGGCTCTCTGGCAACCCCCATCCACACCTCACTAAAACCAAGACCAGATATACCCTGCTGCCCAGGCAAGGTGTAGGGTCTGTTCTCCTATGTATGGCAACTGGTCTTGGACATAGCCAATTCCCCCATTCTCATGACCTTGAGTGGAGCTCTCTTTTGCCATAGATGATAAGGAAGAAAGGAGAGGAGGAAGATATCTCTCCCTCATCTACACCACTGCACAGTAAACAAATTGCAGGGCCAGTTGCAGGTTGACACCGGCAGAGCCAGCTTACCTGTGCCTTATGCATCAGGGTCAGCTCTATTGTGCTGCCCAAGTGAGGTATAGGACCTGCTCTCTTGAGTACAGCAGTGGGTAAGGGACAGGACCAACTCTCCTGATTTGATGACCTCAGTGGAGGGAACCATCTTTTCTGCCTGACACTGGATAAAGGACAGAATGGAGGGGAAGGGCATCTCTTTCTTGCCTATGTCACTTCACAGCAAACAAGAGGCAGAGCTTCCTCTCCCAGGCTCATGAACTGGGGGCTGGCTCACCCAAAACTCCTGCAATGTGTGATTGGCTCTCTCAAGTACTACAGCTGGCTAGGGGCAGAGGCAGCTCCCCCACCCCTAGGGATAGCTTTCCCATTATATTAAGGTGAGGGGTAGGACTAGTTCTGCACAGTCCTTGAACATCAACTTGTTCCCAGATGGCAACCCAGACTACATACATCTGGCTAGCCTTTGGCAGTAATAAATCTCTGATATTACAAGCCCATAGACCAATATGTGGAGCCTGTAGCATCACAGTCCAGGATCTACCATGGTTCCAGGATGGCATCATCGACTATTCACATCAGGCTTTTCTCACTACCCATGAGTCTCAGTTCTGCTTCTCTTCATTGTGCCTACATCCCTCTGTTTCTCTTCTTTCTTCCATTTTTCCAACATTTATTTGCTCCTTGTAGTGACACCCAAAGTCTCTGAGTGTCTGAGCGCTTCTCATGAGTTGTCTCCAGAGTGCTATGCTACACTCATGCATTACTGTGCCAAGCAGGTGTCAATTCAGGCATGGTCTGACCCTACCCACACTCACGCCACCCATACCAGACATGAGTGGTGCTGGAATGGTGGTCATCTCTGGCTAGCTTCCTGTCTGGGCCTCAATGCCAGTGTGGTCTTTGTCTCCACCTGACTATTTCTCCAGACCAACCCAAGTGGCACCACTTGGGGGTCTTTGTCTCCTGCTTATTCTCTCCCATGGTCTGAGGTCCCAGGTGGGGTTCGTCTAGCCTCTGGCTCATTTCCCTGTAGCTAGAATTTCCAACCTGAATAAGCCTGTACAAAAATCAACACAGTCCAGTTATTATAACTATAAGCTATATGCCTAAATTGGGCAGATCTAGCACTATACTAACTTATTCCTCGACTATAATATCCCTTGTTACTTGAAGTTTCTCCTGGCCACATGGTTCTGGTCCATTGCAGCTTCCTCCTTCTTTTCCTCCATCCTCCCTCATTCTCGTCCTTTCTCTTCCTGCCCCCACTCTGGAATCTCCAGTCCCAACTTTCCCCTCTACTGCCCAATCACCAGCTCTAGCCTATTTTTCCTAGTTAAGTGGTTCACAGGACATCACCAGAGTATTTGATGGACTGCTAGTTGGAGGCAAACCCTAACCCTTTTGAAAAAACAAAATTAACATCAAAATGCAAACAGCATCAGGCCAATCATGTTGTGAGCCTAGCCAGGCCTATGTGGCACTGGATTGGTGGTTGTTTCAGGATAGTTCCCTGTACAGGATCCCTGGCACCAGAGTGGTGGCTTTCTCTGGCTTGCTCTTTGCATGGCTTATTAGGATGCTAATCATTCAGATGTTCACTGAATGTAGACATTGATGACAGCTCCAGAAGAGAATCTTCTGGATATTCATATGATCAAGAAAACTGGCAGCCACAGCTCAACCGGGAACAATGGTTATCACATAGTGAAAAGTCTTTTTAAATTAACAAGAATCTTTATTGGATAGGTTAATGTAATCATAAAAATTATGATTAAAAAACAGAGTCCAGTGTGTTTAGGTATTTAAAAACACTATAGTTCTTTCTATATAGCTGTGATAACACACCTCAACAAAAAAGCACCTTAGGGGAGTAAGATTAATTTAAACTCACAAATCCAGGTGATAATCCATCATTTCAGAGAAGTCAAGGCAGGAACTTCAAATAGCTAGCCACATCATATCAACAGTGAAGAGCAGAGAGGAATGAAAACACACATTTTTAGCACTCAGCCAGTTTTTTTTTTTTCAACACAGAGTCCAAGGTCTGAAACCAGATAACAGTGTAGTTTACTTTTAGACTTGTTCATACCACAATCTTCAAGGTTGACACTCCCTTCCCAGGTGGTTCTAGATTGTGGTAAACTAACAAATTAAAACAGTCACAAAAGGTATGCTGAAGAAAGTGAAAGTATCATGTAGTTAAAAGCTTGTACAGTGGTGAGAGAAATCTTTGTTAAGGATGGGACTGCTTAGCAGACAGTTAAAGAGCAGTGACTCGTTCCCACTTGTACAGGCATTTGTGGTACATCTAGATTTAGAGTGAAATCTCCACATTTGTCTTTGACTTTAAAGACATGATCAAAGAAGGGAGCAGATAGATTTGGAGTCCATACCATGGAGAGGAGTTTTTTCAAGGTGGCAACAAGTAAGAATTTGACTGTATTGTAACTCAGCCACCATCCCCTCTTCCCACCCCACCCCCACCTTGCAGGACAAAAGCAATGCATCTCTGGAGTAGAAAGGTTTGAGACCTTCTACGAATGAAACCATCTTACTTAGAATCAAGGCAGGGCATAAATCTGCTGGATTCCTGGTAGCCTTGTGTTTGATAATTTCAGTAAATTGGTACTGAGTGTTGAAAAGTGGATATTTCTGAGAATGGACTATGGGTACAAGTAAAATTGCTTTGCTGAATTCAATTTTTTATTATTAGTGTATTAAATTTAATATTGACATAAGTAAAATATGTGCTCACCAAGAGAAAGACAAAATATTTGGTCAGCTTTCAACATTTAGTGGTATGGTATGTCCCCAAAACCTATTTAAAGTATGCTTGATTAGCTCACCTCATTTTAAACATGCAGAGGTCCGTCCAAAAGACTGACCTCTTTCTTGTTTTGTCTACATGTAAGTGACAGCTAAGCTGGGTGCCAACATTCATTCCAGCTTATAGGTTAAATGGCAAAACCTAAAGCACGGGGAGTTTGTCATTTTATAAAGAAAGGAAACATGAGAAGAGATAAGGCAGAGACTTAAGTTGAAGAGAAGACTTTTGAACTGATAGAAGTTGAGCATTTGGATATTGCTTAATTTTTTACTAGTTGTTCCAGGGTTACAGATGACTGTTTAATCACCCATAACCCCATTTTCAAATGATCTGTTCAGTCTTTATCTGACCAGGTCTTTTTTCCAGATTTCATTCAGGGTGTCCCTTCCCTGACTATACTGTGTTCTTTTAAGTATCATTATCCTTCTTGGGTCACTCTCTGCAATGAATTCCTTCCCCTTTCCTTGTATCTTCCATGACAACACTCTCCCAGGTTCTCCTTGGCTCACTTGCTCCTCTCCACTCCCCTCCCCTCCCCCTTCCCCTCCCCTCCCCTCCCCTCCCCTCCCCCTCCCCTTCCCCTCCCCTCCCCCCTCCCCTCCCCTCCCCTTCCCTCATCTCCCCTCCCCCCTCCCCTCCCCTTCCCTCATCTCCCCTCCCCTCCCCTCCTCTTCTCTCCTCTTCTCTCCTCTTCTCTTCTCCAGGTCACTCACACTCCTAGTGATTATACTTACTCATATTGTCTTCATCTTGATAGCTCCAAAAACAGTATCTTGATGCAGACTCTGTCCCCATATTCACACACTTTAGCTGGTAGGCAATAGCTCTAGATAGTTTAACAAGATTCCTTACTTTCTTTTTTGCATGTACTCTTAGTGTTTGCTTACCATGTGCTTAGGACTTTATTGATGGGAAGAGACACCATGACCATGGCATGATGCTGGCTTCTAGTTTCAGTGGTTTAGTCCATTATCAACATGGTGAGAAGCATGATGATGTGCTAGCAGACATGGTCCTGGAGCTTGATCCTCAGGGAACAGAAAGAAATTGTGTGTCACATTAGGCATAGCTTGAGCATAAGAAATGCCAAAACCCACCTCCACAGTAACACACATCCTCCAATAGGACCACCTTACTCCAACATGACCATACTTTCTAATAGTGCTGTTCCCTATGGCCAAGCATTCAAACACATGAGTCTATGGGGGCTATTCTTTTTTTCTTATATACTTTTTATTAGGTATTTTCCTCATTTACATTTCCAATGCTATCCCAAAAGTCCCCCATACCCTCCCACCCACTCCCCTACCCACCCACTCCCACGTTTTGGCCCTGGCGTTCCCCTGTACCAGGGCATATAAAGTTTGCAAGTTATGGGGGCCATTCTTATTCAAACCATCACACCATGCTATTGCCAGGGCCTGTATCCTGTCCTTGTTTTAATAAAGTATATAGCTCATCATGTCATGGCTCTACTGAAACTGTCCCCTTTTATTCTGAAGTTTTAAATAAATGCACACTTGTTGCCCCAACTTGCTAATCTTTACTTAATCATAGTGATATGTTGTCACCCACCTATCTCAAGTTCTTCTCCTGAATCTATGTGAATTATACCTTGTAGTGTTTCTAAAACATTCACAAATGACTTTATACTTCCTAGCTTATTCATCTGTATTATCGATGGATCTGTATGTTTTGAATGAAGAAACAGAGTATTCACTGTACTGTAGTCTAAGACTCCAGCATAAATAGTCATACAGATGAACAGATAGACAAAGATATACTCAGTAAATACTGGTAAATAGATGAAGACCAAACATCTGCTAGTTCTACAATTTGGACTTAGAAAAGATAATTATCTTTCCAAAAGATATGCTGTCACAGAGTGGTAGAGCTCAAGTCAGTCATGTTTTATTATAAACCCATGTTTGATCCCTCAGGGACATATTTTATCATATGACCACATGTAGCCAAAACGAGAGATTATGATTTTCAATAGTAACATACAAAAGATATATGCATATTTTAAAATTGCTAACATAAGGCTAACAGTATCATCTATTTTGATTTCCATAAAAATCATTATTTAGTATCCTTCTACAGAAACTTTAATCATTTTGTTTTTATTAATTAATAATAAATGGTTATTCATTTTTTGTTGCTGCAGCAATATCTAAAGCGAATGACTTTTAAAAAATTGGGAAAACTTCTATTCCATCTATAGAGATAGGACAGTTATGTAAGCTGGCAAGTGATAAATCTGAGTGCATAACCAAGAAAGGGTATAGGAAAAGGTAGGGGGAGATCTTTTGCTTTAAATGATAATATAATGCAGAGTCTAAACTACATTGGAAAGCTGGATTATATAGAAAACAAAAGATGTACCAGGCAATGACAATTGTCAAGAAGTGGGAAATTAGGAATTGTATCAGCCAACAAATGAATTATTCTCAAAAAAAAAATAAAACAATAGATGCTAAGATGCTAATGGCAGAGAGGCAGAAAGGAGATGGTGTTTCATGTGTGTGACATGAGAACATATTGTTTTACTGTAAAACACATCCATGTCATATAATGATCCACACCTTCATACCATAAGATGATTCACACATCCATACCATATAATGATCTACTTATCCATACAACTATAAGAACCTGAACACCATACCATGGGATGATTTGTATGTATACACATGTACATATATATGTGCAACATATGCATATATATGTATATATACATATATGCATATATATATATATATACACAAACAGAAAGCACACATATTTTTTCTGATTTTGATATTATGTGTATTGTTGCATATATTTGATGAAGGCTCTGGCAACACAAAAAAACAATTCTCACCTTAAAGGAAATAAACATTTTTCTGGAGCTAAATTTGAGTGATCATGGACTGGAAAACATGCAGCTATGTTACTGTGGGTGCCATATTCTCACATGGAAGCAGCCTTGTGAAGGCTTACAATATCAAAATAAAGAAAATTATAAATCAATATAAAGATACTTTAGTGAAAATATTGGAGAAGTAGTTATAGCAAAATGGGTAATGTGCTTCCATAGCCTCTGAGACTATCTGATGACAGTCTTAGCTTTTGGATCAGATGAAGCTAGTGGTCTGTTCTGTTAATAAATTCCAAAAGGTTTTTTGTTGTGGGAAATAATAAAAAAGAATCCACACTACTGCCTGTAATGTATCGATGGGCTGGCCGGCCAGACACTGGCAGGCAATGGCCAGCCTGTTCTCATCTTTGGAGAATCTCTGACTCAGCTCCAAAATCTCTATAGTCAGCTCCCTAAGTGCCCAGTGGCGGGTCATTACCACTCCAGCCCCATGCTTCAAAACTCCCACAACCTTTTGTGGTGTATTTCTGCCAAGCCCATGCTTTTTCACCATACCTTTCTCTCTGGAACCCAGTTGAGCTGCAGTGTGAAGGAAAACGCCACACAAACTTATTTCAGAATCAATGGTAACTGAATTGCTGGGTGCATCAACTAGTATCCTAATCTTGTAAACCGTACTAAATCTAAATTCTCCGGTGGCAAATTCCAGTGCATTTGTCATCTAAATGAGGAAACACTATTACCTACATCTTGTCCTCTTGTTGTCTGTATTAGTCAGGGTTCTCTAGAGTCACAGAACTTATGGATAGTCTCTATATAGTAAAGGAATTTATTGATGACTTACAGTCTGCAGCCCAATTCCCAACAATGGTTCAATAGTAGCTGTGAATGGAAGTCCAAGGATATAGCAGTCACTCAGTCTCACACAGCAAGCAGACAAAGGAGCAAGAGCCAGACTCCCTTCTTCCAATGTCCTTACATCGTCTCCAGCAGAAGGTGTAGCCCAGATTAAAGGTGTGTTCTACCACACCTTTAATCCTGGATGACCTTGAACTCGGAGATTTAATCTTCTGGAGTCTATAGCCACTATGCCTCAAGATCTCCATACCAAGATCCAGATCAGAAACTTCTATCTCCAAGCCTCCAGATAAGGGTCACTTGTGAGCCTTACCAATTCTGGATTGTAGTTCATTCCAAATATAGTCAAGTTGACAGCCAGGAATAGCCACTACACTGTCCACATCAAAAAAGCCCCTATGTCTCCTGCCTCCCCTTTTCTTCTGTCCAAGCCAGAAGTCCTACCTACTCTCCCAGTGATTGGCTCCTTTATTCATTAGGGGAAATTTCACAAGAAGTCACCTGAATGTGTGATTAATTCCTTGTTCCAGACAACCCCTCCTGGGAAAACAGAATTAACATTAAAATACAAACAGCACCAGGGCCATCCACAACAGGTTTTTAATCTATTAGTCATGGGATGTTAGGCCTCCTTGCCTTCTTTTACCAAGCAGCACCATGGATAGCTACAGAAATGATGTGGCCAAGATGCTGCTTGCTGCTCACCTTCTGATACAGAGCTGCAAAGGAAAAGGAAGGACTGGAGGTCAAAAGTGGGGTAGTCTCCTCTCATGATGGTGAAAGAATACTGATGCTAGACAGCCAGACACCCTTCTGGGTGTGTCACCTGCCGTACAGGGTGGTGAAAAAGAGGGCAGTTAACATTGCATGATTGGGGCCATGTATGTGAACGAAGTGGGGAGGGAGGAGGAGAAGAGAGAGAGAGAAGTCTTACACAATAATTTTGGAGTCCAGGCTATGGCTCATCTACCATCTTGAATGGGTAGCTTCTAAGATCACTTCATCTGTCTTTGTTCCCATCATCAGCAATAAAGAGAAATTCAACAAGAGCCTGGAAGAGCAAATGTGTATGAATTTATAACCATACTGAGAATTCCATACATACAACTTTGGTTGCAACAGCCCAGACCAGAAGCCACATCCACACCAAAGGGGACTGATAGCATCATCCTAACTACAGCCCTTTATTCTAGAAAAAATAAAAGGAGCCAACTATTTTTACCCATATTTCTTGTCACTTTTAGAGTCACATTATAAGGCTTTTAGACAGAAGGAAAGAGAAGAAAAGCAATTTTAAATATTAGATGCAATTTTCCTCATCTTTGAACTAAAAAACAATATGCAGTAAGAACTGAAATAAGTGACCATGTTCTGAGGTACCCTGAACTAATTTTCTTTCACATTCCCTAGAGAATAAGATGATTGTCAGTTTGAATTAATTGTTTGATCATTGATTGATTGTACTGGCTCTTAACTCTAAGACCACGTCAGCTGTACCATTGATCTAGATGCCATTCCTGCTATCTTTAAAAGTCACATCTATTTATTTAATTGTGAGTGTGGGTGCTGGGTGTGTGAAGGTTAGCAAACACTTGCAGGAATTGGTTCTTTCCTCATAGCTTCTGGTGATTGAACTCAGGGCATTGGGCTTGCTCACACAGCTTGCATACCCACTGGACCGCTCTCTAGGTTTTTATTTTCTAAGATGAGTCTCACTAAGAAAGAAGACTGAATTTCTAATGAAATACTACACATGAGCTTGAGTAGTAAGATCTTCCAAAGACACGCAGAATCATGTGGAAGGAGGGAGATCGGTTAGCTATACGTTGATGGCTAAAATGATGTTTCAGAAAACAACTTATTGAGGCAAAGACATAGCCTTAGAGTTTGTGGCCATATTCAGTTCTGAGCACTTGAATTGTGTGTGCTATACTTCTGCCCAATTAAGATAATGCACTTTTATCCACAGCATAAAGTACGGTGAGGCTATTTTATTGCTTTTTACCAAGATTTGGTTATTTATTTTGGTAACATGTGCCCTGTGATTTCTACAAGTATTTGATATATTTTGAATGTTGTGCTTGCTTTATCTCAAACAATTTTTAAAACTTCAGAAACTGTGGTTTTATATGAACAGGTAGCTGTTTCTCCCATCCTCTCTAGAACTATTACATAACACAGGGACAAACTTGCTCAGAAATAGCTACATGACTTTCTCGGGGACATGTCAAATAAACACTTGACCTCAGCCTTGATTCAAGAGCCCATAGAAGAATGAAATGATTTATTGGGATTCTTCATGACAGGGTTGAAACCAGGGCCATCTGCAGACTACTAAGCTAGCCATCCAGTAGTATTCTGTCCCATATCACTCTCAGGCAACAGCAAAGATGAGGAAAGTATGCATTTCAGAGTGCTACCTAGTGTTGCAGTGCAGAAATAACTGGAGGCTCACAGGACATAGGCTGAGCCAATTCCATTCAGTGATTCTGAGGGTCTCAGGCAAACCTGCCTGACCTTTGCAAGGATGTCTTGCTTTGCTTCAGTTAGGCACCAGGCACAGGGAAGTGGTCATTTGCTACAAGACAGAATTGATCTGGCTAGGCTTTGGAGATAATTCTTCATTGAAAAATAATAATAAATCAAAATATCTTGCAACTTCAGGTTCCTTCAAGATTCCATCTGGAGTTCTTAACACTGTCTCTGACCCGCCTTGACTAGCATTATGAGCTGGTACTCGGGAATTTGTTGTCCCCTGAACACTGGCTTCTCTGTCCCTACTGTTCATGCTAATTTCTACATGCAACTGTTTGGAATTTGAAGTTTGCTTGTCTTGTGACTACCTATCTTGGAGTGTTCTGGTTTAACTCTCTCTTCTCAGATAATCGAAGGGGCAGTAATGGAAAATAAAAATAATTTTGCTTCTCTATTTGCCTTTTTTGTGTCAATAATCTCAATTGAGATGCAACCAGAATTTTTTATTCCAACTCTAGGGTGGTTGTTGCTGTGTATATATAACAGCAATTGGTTTAGAAACATTGATATTCATGTTTGCACTGTGTACAGTGCCTGAAAATAGTCTGAATTATGAAAACTACAAACTCCAGCAACTATAGCATAACACTAAAATATGAACAATTTCCAATGATGGTATTTATAAAAATAGCCAAGAACTCACAATAGGCTTAAGCAAGAATCTATTTTCCCGTATAATTAAGCATGGTTTTATTATATCAAACACTAAATTTTAACTCAATTTTATTTTTAGTATAATACTTCATATTTCTATTAAATTATACTTGAATTTTTTTTCAAGAGTCAAATGTATTAGCTCTATTGTAAATACTCTTGCAAATCCGGATGTCTGGGTTGAACACATCTGACTTTGCCTCTGCTAGAAAGGTGAAAATTGGGTATCTGGCAAATACAGAGAACAGAATCAGAGCCACACACGTGTAACCACTGTGTATGGCAGAGGTGCAGCTAAGGTGCTGCCAGGAAATGATGCTTTCAAAAGCTATCCTAGATCAATTGGATATCCAGTTAGAAAATATAAATCT
Organism: Mus musculus; assembly: GCF_000001635.26. Taxonomy (NCBI): domain Eukaryota; kingdom Metazoa; phylum Chordata; class Mammalia; order Rodentia; family Muridae; genus Mus; species Mus musculus. The sequence continues at coordinate 52,827,224 of NC_000083.6, forward strand.
TGACTCCCTTTTCACCCTGTATGAGATCAATTGCAGGTAAACTGTTAATAAAATGCAGAAGTGAAAAGACCAAGAGATATCAGACGGGGGTATCTTAATGCCCTCTAAGTAGACATAATCTCCCAAATAGAAAACAATGTATATGAGTACACACAGCACCTCTGAGGTAGAAGAGGAAGAGAAAAGGGTGATTTCCACTGGACAGAAGTCCTGACTGGGTACCTCATAGTAAAGGGTGTGCAAAAAGGGGCTGAAAATAGTTACAGTGCTCAGCATCACATACCACAGGAAAAAATGAAAATGACTTTTCCACCATAAAATATCTTTTAAAATATCATTAGAAGGAAGGAAAAATAGAAATTACAGTTAATTCCAGAAAGATATGGAGTTTAAGATAAAGGATCAATACTACATGTTAATACTACAGTCATATACTACATATTAATACATGTGTTCTTTCTATTTAATTTTTTGGCAGTCTCTATTAAAGTAAATGGATACTTGGTGACCCAGAAAGATGGACTTAAAGTCAATGGTCAGCCTACACATTTACAAGGAAATACATGTGTGTGTATATTTGATTATCTACATATGTATACATACATTAATTTATATGTGTATTATGTATGGATATTTACATGGGTATCTCTCTAAGATAGATAATTGTCAAATGAACCCATGTTCCATCACAATGAAATGAAAAGATAGACATCTGCAGAGTAAGTTAATGAAGCTTTCTTTCTACAGCAACAAAAGTACGTTGTATCCTAGTGAAAGTTTCTATACTCAAATGCAAAAGCTATATTGTTTCCTTTGTATCAGGTTTCTAACTGATTCGTGCAGAATTCCTGTATGGTAATAAATGTGCTGGTTATTTGGGGAAAGGTAGTAATCAGTGAGGATCATAACAAATTCTTCTGATTCTAGTTGTATCCCTGAGTATGAATGATTTCAAGGAACAGCTAGCCTTGGAAAAATTCATCCAACTCCTTCTCTAATGTTAGTTCATTTTACAGTATATATGCTATTCTTAAACTATACTTTTTAAAGTTGAATGTCTTATATATGGCAATCTATAATTGAGGTGCTAAATATTACTTTTATGATTCTAAAACTTACTTAAATTCCATAAAACCTCATAGAAATCACTAGAAGAATTCTCTTCCCACGGTGATGAAAGGAAACAAAGAAGCCAGCTGTGAAACCTAGCCTTGCCACTACAAGCGATCTTCACAGATGATCTGAGTTTGGAACTCATGGTTCCAAGCACATCACTGACACATTGATGGCTTTACAGTGACCTCATGGGGCAAAAAAACAGTGAACACATATGAAGTAGCAAAAACAGCCCTACCACAAAATAATGATTCAGTAAATGCTGGTTATTATTAGTTTTTTATTGGCATGGTAGCAAAACTATATAGTGTGTTCCAGATCTATAAAATAGAAACAGAAGTAACTAAGAACAAGTTAGGCAACTCTGATAAGCCACTCCTAGCTCCTGTGTCTTCATTTAGAAGCCTTTAAGTACAGCAACAGTGACTGGGGACATGTGGACTGATGTCAACAACAAGGAATTTGACTACTGTTTCCATACTATCTGCCACGCCACTGTATGGTCATTAAGAAATTCTTAGCAGTCCAGTCCAGGTATGCTAGGGTCACTGTGATCACAAGCACAGTCAGTATCCCACTGGGATACAGCAAAAGTTTGTGACCCAAACCTGCACCATGTTCCCAGGGAGTCAGGTATGGTCTCTGTCCAGTGGGTGCTGGGAGTTTAACACAGATCCTTTAGATGGGAAATCAATGTTCTTAACATTTGTGCCACCTCTACAGCCTCAATTAATGTATTTTAAATTAAAAATCAATGTCTAATTTTGTTTTAAACATCACTGAAAAGGTAAGTTATAGAGGGCCCAAATCAGTATTTTGTGCATGATACACAAGTCTTTTGATATGGTAGACTTACATAATACAGTGACAGCCATGTACAATGTCAGGCTAATACAAATGAATAGTAATGATAATAAGAGCAGAATTATAATAGTGATGTACTAAATATTTTTAATGTCTACTTTAACCCAACATAAAGTTTACTGATAATACTTCACTGTGCTTATAAAGATGCTTATAAAGATGTAATGGCACAAGATCATGAGAAGATAAAAAGCCTGTGATAAAAACGAAGGCATGCTCGTTTTAGGTGATTTGCTTTTCTTTGAGTCCCAAGAACTCCATACAGGGTGAAAATCCATGGACCCTCTGAAGCAGTATTTAAATATGTTAGACCATTGAAAGGAATCATTTCAGTTGGAAAGTTGTACAGTACCTGGATTTTGAGAACATGTGACACCTCTGTGCTTGTGTAGCACACTGTGGGTACTTTGGTGTTGTCGGTTTACCTCAAACCTTGACTCTAAAGAAATAGTAATCACATCCAAAAGTAGTCTTCTTTACTATATTAAGATATTTAACATTTCTTTCTAAAGATAAAGGAGGCATCTTGGTCCCTACAGTGAAACTACATGCAGGAAAGTCTTATGATATCCACACCCTTTCTTTCACTGTACTTTGTTATGAAATCCAGCAGATTAGAGATTTGGATCATATTTTTTTTCTTTTGCAAGAGGAAGGGGAACTGCATCGGTGATGCAATTGAAAGAAATGAAGGTCGCTAGACCAGGATACTGAGAGATAAGTCGATAACTGTGACAATGTGAAAGCTATGTCTCCGATAGTCTCAAGTAGTTGAATTCTCAGCCCCTAGTTGGTGGTATTATTTGTGGAGTCATAAAAGATATGGCCCTTTTTAAGACCCTGGAGGTGGGCTTTGGATTCATTCTCTTTTGTGCTTATGATTCAAGACATGAATTCTCAGCTTCTGCTGAGTCAACATGCCTGCCATCTAGCCTGCTCCTCTAACATGCCTCTGCTCCTCCATCATGGATTTTAACTTTCTGGAATCATAAGTCCAAATAAGCTTTCTTCTATATGTTGCCTTGGTCAAGGTGCATTATCACAGTGACAAAATGAGGCCACAACAGGATATTTACAGAAAGGATCTTTGAGTGGGTAAGGAGAGTGTGTTCTGTGTTGCTGCTGACCATAAAACCATAGAGTCAAGGAAACGGAGTCACAAGTAGTCAGCCATGCACTTTGACTTGAAAGAACAGCTTATTGATAACCATGAGAGAGCCAGGCATGATGACACTCACCTTCTGTCTCTGCAGGAGGATCATAAGTTCAAGATCAGCCTGGACTACATACCCAGGGCCTGTCTCAGAACCAAACTAAAACCAAAACTCCACAAGGCATATCATTACTAAAGATTAGTTAGATGGTGAATTGGTCCTTCTCCATTGTTGTAATAAAATACCCTAACCAAAAGCTATTCAGGAAAAAAAAATAGGTTACTTTAGCTTACAATTCCAGTGGGGATACAATCCATCATAGCAAAGTAGGGCATTGTGGAAGAAGCAGTAGGTCTGCCTAGTAGTCAGGAAACAGAAAAACCACATTTTCTTTACACAAAAGAAACAGAACACAAGAAAGGAAGTTGGATAAGGCTCTAAACCCTAAAGTTCATGACCAGTGACATACTTCTTCCAACAAGGCTCCACCCCTAAAGGCTCTTTAATCTCCCTGAACAGTGCCATCATCTTGGAACCACATGTTCAAACACATAAGCCCATAGAGGATATTTCTCATTCAAAGTATAATATATGGCACTCCTACATAAGGCAAACCATTAGGATACAGGACTTTTATGTACCTTCCCTTGAAATGGAGCAATATATCAAAGGTGAAGGTTACCACCATTTATCTATCAGGACTGCAGAGGATCCACCTACAGGAAATAGCAACAAGTATTAGCATGGATCCACCTCACTTCATCTAGTCTTCTCTCCCCTAATCTTTTGTTGTGAGTTCCATTTTTCTTACATGCTGCTGTCTCCTACTGGTGCTATTGCTCTTTCTTTTTCATACATCACTCACTTCAGAGTAAGAGAGACAGATACTGACATGCTCAGCAGGGGTCAGAGCATAAGGAATTTTATACCTATCACCAATGGTTTATTCTAATCCCCGTTAGGATAATCTATCCCCTGAGCCTCTTGATCCATCTCTTCTCTGCTTATTGTCTCCACTCCTTTCCCCCCAAATGTCCTTGGACAAAACACTATGCTAAAAGCAGTGTCACACGAGCAATGGAAACACTCAGAGTATCTTTAGATCATCAGCCAGAGCTGGTTTACTTAAATGTCTTTCTACCCATGCTACATCAACCACATCAATTAATTTTTAAAGAAATCATTAAATAAAGTTAGTAATTATTTACATGCAGTGCACGTGTTCTTGTGCACATCATTATATTTTAATTTACTTTTTAACAAGTAAGCCAATATGACTTTTAAATTATTTCCCACCTGTCATGAAGGCTAATAAAGTAATCTACTAATTTATGCTGTATCAAATGTACCCCCTCCCTCTCCTTTTATTTAGGACTATGGACATTCCAATGACATAGCTCTACAGAAAATAAAACTCAGAGGGAAATGTGTTTAGCTTCCTTGCTTTTCAGCTCATACACATAACTTGTCAGTGGGAGGGGAGAAGAAATACTTTGGAAGTCTGAAAACAAAGAAGCAACACACCCGGTGTTTCTTTATTGTTAGTCTTTAATTGTGCTATATAAGGCATGAAGACAATGAAGCAAATTATCTCAGAATGTAATTAATTACCTGTGATCTGCATCATCAGAGAATTCAATTATGTTTTCTTTTTGGTGTAGTGGATTAGGATCGGCCCTTTATAAAGGCTGTAAACCAGGGTGTTTACATAATTCTCTGTCTCTTAGCTAATGGCATTAAATGTCATTAAATAGAATCCTTGTTCCATGGACCACAAAGGATGATGTGTCATACGTCAACACATAGGAATATAAAGATTTTGAGGAGGAAAAATCTTTTCTGTTAATTTGCTATGGGTTTGGGAGTTTTTCTTGGCTCAAACAATATGGTTTTGCTACTTTTACATTGCCATGAATGGCATTCCAGAAGGACGACTTAAAATGTTTACTTCTGGGCTCATGGGTTTGGAAGTTTTAGTTCATCATAGTTGTGAAACCAAGGCAGAGCAAATCCGTTCACATCATGGTGGAAGGGATTCAGAGTGAGTCACATCTGCAACCGTACCACCCTCAGGGTGCCAATCACTGATGGCAGAAGCTTAGCAACATCAGGCCTGTTTAGTGTTTTGATGGAGGAGAATGCAAGGTTCAGAAGAAACTCTGCTCCTAATGACCTATTTCTTCTAGCTCTGCTCTGCTCCTTACATTTCCAGAATATCTCCCAAACATTACCACTGTCTGAGGACCAAGCTTTCAAACCATGAGATGTCATAAGTAAACTATAATGTGTGTGTGTGTGTGTGTGTGTGTGTGTGTGTGTGTGTGTGTCAAGGCATATGTGGAGAGGTTCTAAAATAACTTGGTGAAGTCGGTTCTTTCCTTCTACCACATTGTTTCCAGGAATCTAACTCAGCTCATCATTCTTGACAACATGTAGCCTTATGTAGTTATACTACCAATTTTGAAATATTTAATTAATCTCATCAACTACGGTTACTCTCTGTGGCTCCACCATAATAGAGATTTCCTTAGCAAATATCAGCCTTGGGGTTTTCATAACACTGAGAGGCTACCTGTTGGCCCTGCAATATAGTTCTCTCTGTGATATGTTTGGTATTTTCATATTATCTTTTAATCCCCTTTAACAGGACAAAGAAACACCACTTCTGTATTTTCTAGTTAATAATGACAATAACCCTGAGTAATTTTATATTTGGGGGTGTTTTGTTTATTTTTAATATTTTATTTACTATTTTATTTGGTTTTAAATATTTTCTTTATTCCTGAGAATGTCATACATAAATCAAATGAAATATAATCATATAACACCTTATCATATCAATCATATCATCATATCACCTCTATCTTCCTGTTCAATTACCCTAACAAAATATCTTCTTGTTCATTGAGATGTCATTTTGACGGAATATAACCAATTAATTGGTTTTAGTGATCAACACCATGATCATGGTGTCAATAAATCCTTCACATAACAGAACACTGTTCTTATTTTTAATAATTTAAGTTAGCTACAGAGTATTCCAATTCATCATATAACCTTAATCCATTTTTAGCACAGATTTTCCATTGTTTTGTAATTACTTTAATTCCTAGTTACATTAACTAATTTGCCCATGTATCCTGATTTGATTTGTGAGGGGTTGAACCAATGTATTGACCCAAAATGAGGCCCATAAAGTAAAGTCTGTCAGAGTCAGCTGCCCACACGAGCCATCCTTTTATGTGTCTACCCATCCTGAAATTCTCTGTGACCTGCATGCACTTTGTTTTAAAGAAGATATACATCTTAATTTACTTAACCCAGAAAGCAAGATGTCAGCCTGAGATATACTCACATATATACAGATGACTTTCAACTTAAGGAAGCATTCTTGGTTGTGGATTTGTCTTTGACTAGCACTCATAAGAGTATTGCCTGTGGTAAATGGATCATTAAACACAGAACAAAAGAATTATGTAAGGAAAGTTTGAAAATTATGACGTAAAATACAAGAACAGAATGGGAAAGATTAGCAATAGATGCGAAAAAGCAACTGCTGTACTTAGTAAGACATGTGTGACTTAATGTCAAAGGTGAATTTCATATTCACACAATGACTTGCTAAATTTTGTGCATAAAATTACTAGTGTTACCCACATGGTAGTTGTTGACTAAGATGATCTGTAGGACTTTGTTTCTACCTCTACCATGGGGTGAAACAATCTCCCAACGAGCTTTAGAATATTGTACACTGGACACATGGTAATCTCACTAGTATTCTATTGGCTGGAATTTTCAGCATCTGAACACAGTATACAGTGTCCTTTGCTCTTCTTCGGTATTTTCTCACTACATTGAAACTATCTCATTTACATTGAAATGGTGAGGGTACTAATCTGAAGCAGCTTGAAATTACTTTTCTTTGATTTTTGTATAACTTTATACATATTTCTTCCCTGACTACTTGCTTTTCCTCTTTCCTTCTTCCTTTCTTCCTTCTTTCCGCTCTTCCTTCCTTTCCTTTCCTTTCCTTTCCTTTCCTTTCCTTTCCTTTCCTTTCCTTTTCTTTCCTTTCCTTTTTCTTCTTTTCTTTCTTTTTAAAAGTATTATTATTGTTCACTCTTCCTTTTCTTTCCCCTCTTTTCCTCATTTTTTTTTCTCAATTGTCTTTTTTCCCCAAGCAGATATTATTCTAAATTTCCGAACAACTTATGTCAGCAAGTCTGGCCAAGTTATCTTTGAAGCGAGATCCATTTGCATTCACTACGTCACCACCTGGTTCATCATTGATCTGATTGCTGCCTTGCCCTTTGACCTCCTGTATGCTTTCAATGTCACAGTGGTGAGTAGACATCTTCCACGTGGCCTTTAAAGTTTTGTGTTTGATGTTCATGTATTTGCTGCTAAATGCTCCCTGTGGTTTGTGACCTCTTTAATAAGGACGTGGAGATACTTAGTGACGTACAGGCCAGATTCTCCACTTGAGGGAGTGAATTCTTTCTGATCTCTTCCTTCAATACTCAAGCAGAGACCGCATATACAGGAAGAAAGCCTGAATCGGTCATAAAGTTTGACTCACTAAACAAATCTTATGATACCAAACCCCCTTTAGGGATCGTCACTTTAGATTTCTAAAAGGAAATTGGCTGGAGAATTTGGTGTAGAAATGCAAATATATATATTTCTCTTTCTGTGATCTCTAACTCTGTCTCTCTTTATAATTTTATTATACATTTTGCTAGCTAACTGAAGGCTGATCAGACAAATGGGAATGCTGGAATTAGAGGAAGGGAATTCAGTCACTTCAATAACATAACCCCAATACAAAATGAGATTCCTGAGTTGATTAACACTTGTACTTTCTATTCTTTCTTCTTTCGAGCTTCTTATCATGCCTCCTCACAAGGAAGAAAGTGTTCCATTTGCACTAGCAATCATTTTTACATTCAGTGACGGACATTTTTAAAAACTGTCAAGTACTTTCTTATAACCAGAGAGATGTTTAGGAAGACCACTTTTGATTGGGCATATGTTTGTTGTTATTGTTGTTTTGTTGTGTTTTTTTATTATGGTAACCAATGTTAGCCTGTAAAAACAAATGTACTAAATATTAGTTCAAATGAAACAAATTCCCTTATCAGTTGATAGCTCTTCATATACATCATACCCTTTGTGAAGACTTTAATGACTGGTTTCCAAGAGTAGCCAAGTGATCAGAGTTTCAAGTTCAGATATTATTGGCTTCGAGGTGAACATACACATTCTCTCCAACTTCTCCATGCAGACGTACATGTGTGTTAATTGCATATAATCTAAGAATTTTTTGTTTCTGTCTTTTTTTTTTTTGAGTTGGGAGATTGAGGGTACTGCCATCGGGATGAGAGCTACCCAGAAAACCTAGCACATAATATCAATTGGCATGATATGGGATAGTTACCTGGGCTTTCTAAAGAAGTTTCAAGAGTGAATTTGTCTAGATAAGTACCAATAATGACAGTGAAGTGACTTCAAGGAAGGATTTTACAAAGCTCCAAAATAATCTAAGGAGTATATGTTACAAAGGTTTATTAAAGTATTCTAAATTCTCTGGCCAAATTAGCAAATAAATTCTGTTTAACACAATCTGATTTTAAATTAACTTTCAGCTTTGCTACTGAATATTAATAGAATTCTTATTCTCTATTTTTTTCTGGATACTGAAATAGGATAATTTCAAATATGTACATGTAATATAGGATAATAAATATATACAAGAACTATTCAGTGTATGTTTTTATACTGTTAACATCATCATTGCCTAAATTAACAGGTGAGATTCTCTTACTTGGTGACCACTTCAACAATCCCCTCCTCCTTCTGCTCAGTGTCTTGGGGATCTTACATAAGTGCTTTGTGAATAATGTAAGTCACAAAGGAAAACAAGATGGCAAAAGAACTTTCTACTAGAGATACTGCCCCTATTTTTGACAAGCCTGATCATTTAAATAACAGTACAAGTCTGCTGTCCTTAACTAAGGTAATAAGTATAAAATGTTCCATTTGAACAGAAGAGCTTGTTCAAGATATCCTGTTCTTTTTCTAACAAAACATGTGATGAGAACAACTTATAAGGAGAAATGTCCTTAGACATGGAAACTAAAAATAAGCCTGCTCCTACCAGATTTAAAATATGTCCAGTGAATATATCTCCATAAAAGAAACTCATAATGGAATACAGCCCTCTGTAGGCTTTGGCCCCGACTGCTACTAACTGCTCTTGGCAAATGCTTTCAGTATATTCATATAGTCACCAATAAAAATCTACTCTGAAAGGTTCTGACAGAGACAAAATTAGGAAGGACAGATAAAGTGGAAAGGCAAGGGTATGGATTGTTTACCATCTGAACAAAAAGTCAAAACTTTTTCATTTTAATTTGGCACATGTTTCTTTTTGTTATGTCCAATTGGTAAAAGAGAAAACTGTTACTAGAGGCTTTGGATACATTCACTTGTCCACAAGTCCCTCATAATTCGCATTCATGACAAATTTGGGATACCGATCTCAAAAAGCAATAAGAATCACGAGGTCCCCCATTCTTGAAAAGCCTGCATCTTCATTCCCAGCAGGAAGCTTCTGACTCTTGTGTGAGAAATTCTTTTTTTTGTTTGTTTGTTTGTTTGGAATGTCCCAGCATATCACCAAGGTATGTCATCCTAAAGTGGAGTTCACGTGCCTTGCTTGTGGGAATGGTCACAGAAGGAAAGCTCCACCTTCCTCTCTCAACCCCTCCCCCTGAGACCAGAGAAGATGCGGCATCTGCATCACCTCCAGATTCAGATGACCTTCCCCATTGGGAGTTCCATACCAGGCTTCATTTCACTTAAAAATTGTCATCTGTCTATTAAATTCAGCTAACTATTAAACAAAGTTCATTCACAATAATACTCCAAGTGACAAAGTCAATATTTTAAAATCCTAGCAGGTGGTCCTGCGATCCACACCAACTTGGTACATGGTAGATGTGATATTGATGCTGCAGGGATAGAGGAAGCTAAGCTTGAATATCAAGAGTATAGAGAAGAAATAAAAGAGCAGCTTCCCAGGTGCCTTTAAGATTCTCTTTTATGGCCTTTGAGGTGACTCAGCAGATAACAGTGTTTGCTGCTCACCCTGATGACATGAGTCACATCACAGATTTCCACATAATAGAGAGAATCCATATGGAGGAGTTACCCTGTAATGTCCACAGCTGTGGGCAGGCAGGCAGGCTGGAAGGAAAGAACAGAGGGAAGGGGAGGGGAGAAAAGGAGAGCAAGGGGAGAGGAGGGAAATGAAGGGGAGGGAAGGGAAGGAGAAGAAAGTAAGATGAAGGGAAGAAAAAGTGGTTTAAGAGAAGATTGTGTTTTATTTAAGTTTAGAATAATTCACAAGACTAGAATTGAGCACACTTTTTGAATATCTGCTTATATGATGAGATTTGAGTATCTTATATCTTAATCTGTCCATTCATTCTTTTTTGTTCATTCATTTTTCATTCATTCATTCTTGTATCATTTGCTCATCTTTCAAATAGTAGGTAAGGTCCTCTATATATTAGAGTTATGGGAAGATGGGTAACCAAAGGGATAACTGAAATCAACTGACCTGCTGATTTGGAGGCAATTCCCCCCGAGGACACTGACTTCGTCTATAGTTATATTCTACACAGGGGAGACACATTATAGCCACAAGTTATAATCAGCTTCTTTACTTATAGTTCCCTCCAAGAAATTAAATGGTCAAAGAGTCTACCAAACTCCCTTTCTATGTGAGTTGATACTCTGTTATCTATTTAATATTCTCAAAATTCTGTAAAAGCAGTCAGATGGCATGTGCTAGCTACACCCCTCTTAAACATTAATTCTGACCATGTCTGTGTTCACCAATGATGTTTCATTAATGCCCAAATTCAACAAAACTCCTTGAGTTTGAAGTCTATAATTTAATTGTTGGAAAAGACAGGGCATAGGAGATGCAACAAAAGTTTCAAGTCTACTTCATTTGGCTTTATAACACTCTGGAGAAAAGCTCAGGCTTGGGATGTCTGACTGAAATGTTTGCTCTATTTGTTGATAGTAGGAGCCAGATAGGTTACCAGTTGACACAGCAGGTGCCACTGGTACTTACTCAAGTTTATGGGCCAGCTGACATAAGGAAATGAATCTTTCCAGGTCTCTTTGAGTTTCATGAAAACCTAACCTTAAAAAATGAACACTACAAAAGTCTTAAATTAAAATTAGCTATATTAGGCTTTTCACATTTCATTCAATATTTATGGATTAGTGGTACAACCCAAATATTTTATCTGTAGAGGGAAAGCAAAATTGACACAAAATATGTCTAAGGTGAAATCTTACATACAGTGTGCCTTAGCTGTGCAGCAGTGTATACAAAATTGTATATAGTCAGGTAGAAAACAAAGTCAATTCTAGTTTATAAAGTTAAGTTTTTGCAGGAAAAATAACCTCTGTAACTTTTAGCCTATGTTACTTCATTCTTTCTCTTGGTACTTCTTTCTCTTGACACTGGTCCGAGGAGCCAAAACACATCAGTATGTCCACAGGAGTTAAGCCACCATGATTCTTCCTTCCAGAAACTTTCCATGTTGGGTATGAGTTACAGAAAAATGCTGTGCTGTGGATGTGGCTTCCAAGCTGTGTTGCTCTGTCCCACCACAGGTGTCCCTCGTTCATCTCCTGAAGACTGTTCGGCTGCTGCGTCTTTTGCGCCTCCTCCAGAAGCTGGACCGTTATTCTCAGCACAGTACCATCGTCCTCACCCTGCTCATGTCCATGTTTGCTCTCCTTGCACACTGGATGGCATGTATCTGGTATGTCATTGGAAAAATGGAGAGGGAGGACAACAGCCTTCTCAAGTGGGAAGTCGGTAAGGGCTTCTGTCACGTTTTTCACTGTTAGTTAAAAGGGAATGTTGTGTCGACTTTGGGGAAAATGAAAGTTGTGTTTGTGTATATATTATTCTATTCATTTGTCTACTAAAGTTTTTATACTACATTACATAGGCAATTCTCATCTGTGTACATGATGTGTATTTAGTGCATTTTAAATACTCTGCTGCTCTCCTATTCCATACCCCTCCACACTCCTTTCAATTCTCTTTATCTTCTATACAATCATATAGATATGTTTCTTCTTACTGACATTTCTTCCCCCCCCCCCCAATTTAAAGTACAAGTGATGAAAGTCTTCTTTAAGAACCTTGCATTGTTTGTAAAATTCATCAGGTTCAAGTTTTAGGCCAAAGAAACTTTAAAAGCTCTCTAAGATGTTCAAACTGTCTAGTGAGGATGTGCCAGTTGTTGGCTAAGTTTGCCAATCTACCTTGGCATTTTTCCAGTGCAGAGCTAGCAGCAGTAAATCATGGGAAACTGCTCTGAGACCCTCACTAAGCTGTTGAACCACAAGAAAACAGTTGTTTATATCTGAGCTGGTCTCCTAAGGGAAAAGAAGATGAGCCTTTCTTTTTTCCATTAGGACAGGGAACTGAGAAAACGGCGTATCATATGCAGAGGATCGGTGATGGCAGAGAAGACAGGATCATTTACAAATATTTACAGCATTCAGTAGTTCCACAATCCATAAAAGTTTAGGATTTCTCTTTCAAGCGTTACATAACTTTGCATAAATGAATGTAAAATACCAAGCACAGGAGCACATTTTAAAACCCATGTTAATCATGGGAATTTATAGAAAGCAAGAAGTATAAAGAAGTAGATACCTGCTATTCTAAACTAGCCACCATCTTTGCACAGCCCCACTCTATAGAGCTATTCCAGTGCCCTTTATTGGAGGCCTGTTGTTTTTATTTTTGTTTGGATAAAGAATCTACTTTACGAAATCTATGCTTCAGAAGAATCTATCATTTTAGTTGGCACAAATGCTCTCACTTATAGTCTCCACCAAAAGTCAATCTTGAAGCTTTGAAAGAAGCCCAGACCTTTGCAGAGAGGGCTTAGTCTAATAAGCAACTCCTAGAAAGAGAAGTACCAAGTGTGTCCCTTTGCTGAGGAAGCTATGCAGAGCTATGCTGGCTGTACTAAACAACCCTCTCTCACCACAGGGTGTGTAGAATAACCTTCATAAGCCATCCCTGAAGGGCGAGCTGGAGATTTTGAGGAAGCAAGTTAAAGAATGTTAATTCCCTTCCCAGGTTATTTAAAAACAAACAAAACAAACAAACAAACAAACAAACAAAAATCATGTGACCATGTTTCACCTGAGCTCCAGAAAGCACCTAAGCTTTTCTTCTGAAAAGAGTTGGCCTTTCTTCCTTTACAAAGCACGTTTTAGATATCTGGCTATGGTTTTGGATTCTCAGAAATGAAGTAAGGGCAAAAATAACTCTGTTGAGTGGAAAGCAAGGGTGTCCTAGATTTTTTAAAAAATGAGATTCATCTGGAGAAAGATGGAGAAGAGATAGGTGAGAAAGTCATGTCTGATGTCACTGATGCCATCTGTCTCCCCGAGGTGCTCCAGGGTTGTCCCAATGTGGTTCAGTGAGTGGTAGGATTCGATGTCTGGATGTCTGCCCTTTGTTTTCAGTCTATATTAAAATTCTTTCTTGTGGTCAGCATTCAATTCAGTCTTAGGCCTGGGCTGATATTCTTCGGATCCCAGACCTATCCATCGATGTTAATTTGTAAGGGATGTCGTCTGAGAGAGTCTAGGTGGGGAAAAACCCAGCTTCTACACACTCTCAAATCAAGTTAGATGAGGAATCATTTTGTTTACACTTCTACCATGTCAGCTGTGCTACAGACATGCAACCTAGATTTCAATTTTTCTCCCCTAAAATATGCAGAGTTGTTTTGTTCCTAAGACAAAGGGAGTCAGCCACCTGAACTGTACCAGGATTAGCCCTGACCAGAGGTTGTAAGGCAGATTGGTACACCACAGTGGCAGGAAAGCTTGGGCATCACATCTGTAAATATTGGGTTTGCATTCATTTAGTTCAGCACTCTGCACCACAATTCCTTTGTCTACAACATATGAACCTCACTTAACTGAACAGTCTCTTTCTGGATTCCATGGTATATACATATATGGTTCTCATGAAAACACATATTTAAAATTGTATGCTTCCTAAGAATATATGGAATATATGTTCTCATCACAGATAAGCATCCATTGACCATCTGCTGCAGCCACCATAAGCTAGGTTGAGGGTGTATCCGCAGGCTTTGCTAAAATCATGGCTTGTCACAGAATCGCTACTATTTTTTTTTCACTCAGATAAGGTAAAAGTAATTCCCGTTGGAGAATTAGATATCCTGTCTAAATGGCCCTTGGGATGTGATTAGGAAGGAGGTATGCTCATTATGCCTGTAAATATATTCGGACAAGGTCTGGACAAGGACTTTCCCTCCCTCTAAAATTATTTGTATAGTTTGTATACTTATTAAATCATATGCCAGCGGAAATTTGTCTTCATACTAAACAATCTGAGATTTTTCTACCTGTTAGTTCATTTTTGCTGTGTAATTCTTCTCAGTAGTGCTAAGTTTTATTTGTTTTTGTTCCAATTACCATAAATCAAAACTACACCACATAAATAAAATCCTGTTAGAGAACACATTGTTCTTTACTTTTGTGGCTAAGGTATAGAGCAGGGTTATCTGTCTGAACGATAAATCTCTTCCTAATCATTGTCAGTTATCCAATTACTCTTCTTTTGTCCTTGGCAAGTTCAATACCGGCAGCTAACGTGCTTTGATATTTTGCTTCTAAATAAACCCAAGTTCATCTTTAAGCCTGGCCAATGCCAATTTTTATAAGTTGTCTACTTTTAGAATGGACACTTTGTGGTTGTTGGCTTAGGAGATCAGAAACTGATTGTAAAATGGTTTGTCTGGTGCTCTATTTCAGTTTGTATTTTCATATATTTGAATGTATTATCTAGACAATTTTGAAGTTTGTCTGTCTGTTTATGACTAAGAAGGACCTATGTCCATTTTTTTTATGAAATGAGGAGAATCAAGGTGTAGGTTATACAAGCCCTATATGGAAAATGTTGGCTTTTCCTCTACTGTGGCTTCTATTTAGGATATAGTTGTTGGCAAAGTTAGATGGATTAGTAGTCATGGTCATTAGGTTACTAAGTGGTATTCGTGGTTCAGGAACCTAGACTCCCAAACTTGTCTAGAAGTCTTTCTATATCTCAAATATTAGGAAAATTATAAGGAACATCTGTTTGGAAAACTTTTTCCGGCTAAGAAAGAGAGAATAAATGGGATTTGCTCATTTGCCTGAGAAGTGTCCATTGTGCGCTTGGTTCTGTCTACCAAAACTAATTTATTGGATGTCACAGAGAAAAAGCTTAAACTATTTATTCTTCCTCTATAGCTTGTGCTTATTGCTAAGGTAGAGCTGATAGGAAAGGCTAATAAGCTTTATAAAAGTAAGTTGATGTCCTCGTTCTTAATACAGAACGGCAGGATACAGGGAGAAACAATTAATTTTGCTTCCTCTCCCAGGACTGTAAAATGGCAATAGTGCTGTAGGTCTCTTTGGGGTTGCCAGTATTAAGATATCAAACACAGACATATACGTGAGGCATATACGTGAGGCATATACGTGAGGCATATACGTGAGGCATATACGTGAGGCATATACGTGAGGCATATACGTGGGAGCTGTTTCAGGGCTTGCTGTGCAGTGCTGGGATCCTGAGTTTGGATTATCATGTAGAAGCAAGATGTTGACCAACAGATGCGGTTGCCATTTGTGAATCCACACTCCCATGCATGCACACAAACTCCTTCATATATACATACCACACACATTCAAAGGTGAGGCAGAAGAAAAGTAAGGTCTTTGGCCTTGAAGTCACTGTCAATATGTGCTGTCATTATAATACGATGACGACTACTCTTATTATAGAAACCAATGAATATCATTTTGCATAGGAAGTTTATTTAGAAGGTAATTTCAGAGTGTTGCCATTTGATTTAGTTATTGTGCTCAAGAAGTCACCTTTAGGAGATTTTATTCTGAGCTTTAATAGAGTTAACATAATGGGTAGGTCCAGTACCCACCCTGAACCTGCTGTTAAGTGTGACAGTTTTATGGAATGTGGATAGAGGGTAACATTTAACTCTATATTAAAAAAACATATCACAAGTGAATTTGAGAGTTCTTTTTAAAGGTTGCAGTTGGCTGCAAAGAAATGTTTTGATTGGCCTCTTGCAGAGTCTGTATTGCTTATTTTCTATGAGAATCTTCGATACAGGTAAACTCTGTGACATGGTCTTGGAATATTACTCAATAGTGGAGCACTTACTAATTATGCCACAGGCACTGGATTCCACCTCCAGAGCTGCCAAAATGGTAGTGTAAGGCCTCTCAGGCTTCCATATGTCTCAGTACATAGATGTGCATTTTGTTGTAATTATTATCACTTGTAGAATTCAATTAATGGCAGCTGTAAAGTTCAGTTAATGACACTGAATCTGCTTTTAAAGAGCTCCATTGGGATCTTAATTAAGAAAGACTCAGTTTCAAGCTGCTACTATTTAGATTTGAATCTACCTCAAGGATTTGCAAGCCTGTGATTTTTCCCAAATTGATGCCCATTTTTGAATTTCCTGACTGCTTCTAGTTTTCTCATCGGTAGCAGGTGTGGCTGTACAGCTCCTCCAAAAATCTGCCTCATGTGGTCTCAGGTGCATTGCAAGCTTCTGCTCATGGCTTCCATAGTTGCCACCTTTGCTCCTACCAAGAATGGAGGACATCTTCAAACTCTCTGGCCTCCCTACCCCCAGAGGGGCCTCTCCAACAGTAGTTATGGAGTGAGCCTTGTGCTTCACTCATATTCTGAATTACAAAAGCAAAAAAGAGATCTATTATCTGGACACATGGACTCAGTTCATAGAACAAATCTTGGGAAAAGAGCTATAGGAACACAATAAAAAATGAAAAGAAATTTGGAAGCTGTCCTACAAATATTGGGGTGCGATGTTAGCTTACCATGCCTCCACTGTTTCATGGACCCTGAAGGGTGAATATATAATGACAACATATTAGTCACATACCATCAAATATCTAATATCTACAGACTGCCACGACATAGAGAGACTCAGTTTTTGGTTCATTTCTGTTGCTATGAGAAAACATCCTGATGAAAACCGACTTTGGGATGAAAAGTGTTTATTGTCCATCATTGAGTCAAGGCACGAACTTAAGCAGCTAGTCACATCTGTAGTCACATCTGTAGTCACATCTGTAGTCACATCTGTAGTCACATCTGTAGTCACATCTGTAGTCAAGAGAAGAGAGAAGTGAATGTGCAACTACTTGCTTTTAGCATCCCCCCTCCCCCATAGTGTTCAGTAACTCCTAGGAATAGTGCCACCCATAATGGGCTGGGTCTTCCCATATCAATTAACAATCAAGACAATCCCCCACAAACATCCCCACAGACTAGTTTAATTAAGATAATTATTCCTCATTAAGATTGTCTCGGCAATTAATTCTAAGTTATAGCATCTTAACAGTTAAAACTAGCCAGTACAGACTCCTTCCCTTTTATCCTGTCTCTAGATTACATATGCAGTAGAGAAATTCCTCCACTAAGTAATATATTAGCGAGCCAGACAAAAATTTAAAAAGTAAAAAGAAGGCAAAAAGGACAAACGTCTAACATCTTTAATCTTATACTTAAGAACTGTAATAAAGTTGATAAAACACAGAGGGATTTTTAACATCTGTGAGTCACAAGGCTCTCAGAGATGTCATCAGGTCAAGTGGTACTGGCTGGACTGTGGGAACTGGGTAATGCTCCATGCATCTTGCTTGCTATAACACGCTCTTTACTCCTAATGCAAGCATAACATTCCCTTAGTTAAACTCATCCCAGTCAGTATTTCCATCTTGCACCTAAATATTGTTCCATGATCTTTCTCAAATTTCTCAATTTAAGATCATAACAGGCTGGACTTTGAAATAAGTTATCTACAAAGGCATGGAAGGCAGTTTATAATGGAAGAGATGGTTTGTCTCTTAACTCCTAGGTTGGAGTAGGCTTATCTTTTGTGGATATGCAAAATCTCCCCATCTCTGTCTGTCTCTGTGTCTGCCTGTCTCTGTGTCTGTCTCTGTCTCTCTCTATCTCTCTGTCTCTCTCTCTGTCTCTCTCTCTCTCTCTCTCTCTCTCTCTCTCTCTCACACACACACACACACATGTCAGGAGAGCGTAGAATGGGAGAAGAGTATTCATGTCACTTAGAATATTTCATTGATAAGTTTAGTGCTAAGCCACTTGAACTTCATTTGATAAAGCATCACAAATCTTATAGACTGGGAAGAGGGTCTCTAGCTATAGTTATTAACTGCTAAGTATGTGTAAGCCTCTTGTAAGGGAGGGAAAACTGACCAGGCCTGTGTATGGTAAGCTGATTACTTCAATAAGTGAACAAAACCCTCCTCCTCGAGCATACAGGATGTATTAGGGGTTTATACACTGTCTTATAGGGTTTTGTTTTTTCTATTTTCTCTATTTTCATTCTTTCTTTTGTCCTTTCTTTTCTCTTTTGTTCTTGGCTTTTCAATAAAGGTCTTTCTGTGTAGCCTTGGCTGTTCTGGAACTCCCTGTGTACACCATGCTGACCTCAGACCCATAGAGATCTGCCTGCCTATGCCTCCAAATTGCTGACATTAAGACATATGCCACCATTGCCTGACTTACTTCATATGTTTTACAGAAATTATCATGAAATCTCTTCAAGACATGGCTTTCCCATAAGATTCACATTGTGGGGAACCCCTAAGATAAAGAAGGGAGTGGTTGTGGAAGATTGTCAGTGGGACTAGAGAGTTTATTGGGCTGGAGCACTTACTGCTTATGATGATTTGAACGATATATCTTTTATAAGTCTTGGGCCTTTACAAACAGACCCCCCAGGGATCCTAGAGACTAAACCACTAACCAAAGAGTACACATGGTGGGATCCATGGCTCCAGCTGAATATGTAGCAGAGGATGGCCTTATCAGGCACCAATAGGAGGAAAGACCCTTGATCCCACTGGATGCCCCAGTGTAGGGGTATGCCAGGGAGGTGAGATGGGTATGGGCGGGTGGGTGGGGGAGGACCATCATAAAAGTAGGGGGAGGAGGGATGAGATAGGGAGTTTGCAGAAGGGAAACTGGGAAAGGGGATAACATTTGAAACATAAATAAATAAAATATCAAATTTTTAAAAAGTCTTGGCCCTTTTAATACTTGGTCTCAAGTTGGTGAAACTATTTAGGAAGGATTAGGAAGTCTGGACTTGTTGGAGGGGGGTGGGCCTTGAAGTTTCAAAAGCCTATTACTGTCCCCAGTGTGCTCTTTGCTTCCTGTTTGTGAATGTGGTTAATTCTCAGTTGCTACTCCGGGCGTCCTACCTGCTGTCATCCTTTTTGCCAGTTCTGTGATGGACTTCTATTGTTTTGGAACTGGAAGTCCCAAATAAACCCTTCTATAAATTTCCTTAGTCGCTGAGTCTTATCCCAGCAATGGAAAAGTAACAAATACACTGCTCTTGTCAAGGAACCACATTCAGTTCCCAGCTACAACACTGAGTGACTCCTAAAACCCTGTAACTCCAGCTCCAGGGAATCATGAGCCCTCTTCTGGCCTCTGTGGGAGCATGAGTGCAATGCACATAACCCTACACAGAATTTAAAATAGTAAAAAGAAATCCTAGAAGAAGGGCACAGAAAAGCATACAAACAGAGCTCCTGTAGAGCACTTCTGGGAGCTCTGAGGACTACCTGGCATTGTTTCTGTTGGTTTTGTTTTTTCTGGAACAGTGGACTACTAAGTAGCCTAGGCTGCCTTCAAACTCATAATCATTCTGCCTTAGTGCCCTGAAATTACAGGGGACTAACTAGCCAACCTAGCTTCTAATCCTTTTTAAAAACAGTGCCTCTAATTTTAAATTCTCACTGGAGCCACCATAGACCTCAAAACACATGTCACTATGTCTATGGTGCAGCCCAACCCCTTCCTTTGCACCAAGCTCCCAGAAGACTTGGTTGCTTGCAGTGTACCTTTCAGTGCTTTCAGTAGCTAGGCTGTGGAAGTCTTGCAGTTGGAGGAGTCATATGCAGCAAGTAATAAAGAGTTCTAATCAGAAGCCACACAGAGCCTCCTATCTTCTCCCACTGCCTTCACTCTTTCTAATTTCTTTGTTCCTGATACATGGTGAAGGTCTACTAGAACATAACAGCCACCACCACTAAAGCAATGTGGCAGATCTCCTCATTACCAGAAATGTTCCACGTCGCTATTAGTTATGGGAAATGAAAACCGAATACTGTATTTGAAGAGTCTCTCGTTCCCTATTCAGTTTTGGAAGATAGCTTCTAGAAAACAGAAAATATTTCCATCTTTGCTGTAGAAATCAAATGCTTTGTTTTCTTTTTAAAACCCAGACTCCAGTATATCATTCATGTTACTCATATTGGAGAAATGAAGAAATTAAAAATATCCATCCACATTGTTGTAATCTGATCTTGTGTTTAAAACATATTAGGCATTTTGAGATAATGAAGGGAAAAAAAGGAGCTTTCAATGACATGTCTCAGTTCTTTCTGAAAGAACCTCTATATTTCAGGTAGTCAGACAGCTGACAGGATTCCAGGTCACCGGGACTGTGGGGAGAGTTGGGCAAAGTCACACACAGAGAACAGTGTGCCCAGAATATTTTTTGCCACAGACTGCCTACATGATATCACACTGTAGGACACAAGTTCACAGCCACAAGGCTTCTATTGTTATAGAAATTTGAGAAAAGCAGTCCATTTTCACTCCTGTCCTGGAGGACTTGAAGGCATAACACAATCTACAGAATTCTGAAGAATGGGTTACAACTAGATTGAATGAAATCTTTTGGTGCTTGTTGTTAGTTTCTGCTGACAATTTAACAGCCTATAAGCTTGAGGAAGAAACAAACAAACAAATAAATGAACAACATGCCATAAGAAATGTTATTACACTTAGTATTATAATAGGAAAGAAAACTAATAATTTTAATCTTTTTATAATAAAGAAAACCACACATAACACCTCTTAGTAAATCTTTACTAGAGAAAGATTATACTCATATATGCAATAGAAACAATAAATAATACCTAACTGGAGAGTCACAAATGAGGTTAAATAAGGCTGTGTAAAGGCAGCTTGGGAACAGAAGTATGCCATGGGATTACAGTGTGGAATTGTGTTATAGTTAACAATATACACAAAAGTGTATGAATACAGACATGTATGTATAAGTAGACAAATATAGATGCTCTTTATGCCACAAACACCTGTCTATACTTCATCTAATCCAGTCTAATCAAGATGAGCAAAGTGCACATAAGATCATTCTATTATATTAACAGAAGAAGAATTTCTGGCATCAGTCTTCAGTCAGTGATTAGAAATAAATCATTCCATTTCTATATTACTTAACAATATCTCATTCTTTGTATGGTTAACAAACCACATACTCATTAATTAAAAGTGAACTGCTATAAAGTGCTGGCAATAAGCAGAGGATGTCAGACATTGGGACACTGTTGCTGTTAAATAGTGTATTTGTTGTGGAGACTTTTGAATTTCCTCGGTATTCAATCCCACTTAAGAATGGATTGGATTGTTTATCCTATGGAACCTGGTAGTACTTAGAATAAGTACAGCTATGGTTAAGTGTTCATAGGAGTCATTATAAAGCCATTTTGCTTTTCTGGTTATTGTGTCATTATCTGCATTGTAACACCATAACTTGGTTCCTGCCACATTTGAATATTTATCTCTGACCTTTTAAACTTTTAAAAATTAATTGATTTCATAAACTATATTTTGAGTGAAGGATTATTTTTAATAAAAGTGAAAGTACATTTTGATCGTATTCTTTTACCTCCCCCAATTTCTTCTCTATCTCTGTCTCTGTCTCTCTCTGTCTCTCTGTCTCTCTCTCTCTCTCAAAAAAAAATAGAAACAGAAAAACAAAATTTAAAACAAGCAAACAAAAAGTATCAAAACAAAAAAAACTGCACAAAAAAACCATATAGTCTGTTTTGAGTTGGTCAACAATTCTTGGGCAAGAAGCCTGATGTGAAGTTTGGTTGATATACCCCATTGGAGAAAGTAGGGTCCCCCCCCCATTTCCCGTGAGGTATCAATAGCAACTGGTTTCTGGGTTAGGGGTAGGACTCTGCTCACATTCCATTCTAAGTTTGGCATTGTGTGTGTGTGTGTGTGTGTGTGTGTGTGTGTGTGTGTGTGTGTGTGGTTAGAACCTATACTGGTCTTGTGAATGCCATCACGTCTTTCTGATATCATATGTACATCAGCCGTGTGTGTGTCTGAACGATGTTGCTATCTTCCTTGGACTCATTCACCACCTGTGACTCCCATAGTATTTCTGCCTCCTCTTCTACATAGACACCTTAAGTATTGAAGAAAATGGTTTGATGAAGACCTCCCATTTAGAACTGATGCTCTCTCACTCTGCCCATTGTCCAGTTGTGTGTTAATTACAGGCTACTGCAAGAAGCTTCTCATGAGGGTTGGGTGGTGCTCTTATCTGAATTCCAGTCTAGTATGAGACTGGAGAATAGTAGAGAATGGTTCTGTGGGTTGAAGGAGTCATAAAGGGTTGGAAATGACATAGAATGGAAGGTGGAAAAGGGCAGCAGGGAAGAACTATGGGGGAAATCTTGGGTCTTCAAAGACAAGAGTCCTAAAAGGATAAACATGGTCTAGGGTGACCTCTTCTCTTAATCTACTTGGTTTCCAGCCTTTTCATTCGTCAGACTTTCTGACAACCCCATGAAAACAATTGCTTACTTTCAACTGTTTTTTTCCCTCTCTATTATCATGAATTATTACTGGCTTTTCATCAGTTAATTTGAGTTGTTAGAAAGCTTCTATGTATAACACTCTTTCTATTTATGATTAGTAAATAAAATCTTCACTTACCATTCCAGTAAGGAAGAATGCCTTCAAACTTCATAAGCCACATGCACACACAGAGACAAACATGCACATTCATATAAATAAAATTGGAAACACTTAAAATTTTTATCACTTTCAGACCCCTAAACTTTAATGATAGAACTAAAACCTAGAACATTCAACTTATCATCCTGAGGATAAAAGATTCTTGAAAAGCTAAGATTTGTAATTCAGATTAATTATTATTACTCTCCAGTGATGGCATTGTTACCTCAAGTGGATTAAAATGTGTGGTGTATATTTTATTAAAATTCTTATATTATTTCTCCTGTCATGCCTTCTATGAATTTTGATTTTCCTTAATAGCTTTATATTTTTGATACTGCATTGAATTTGTCTATTGCTATTGTAATTTTTATTAATTAACTTTGTTCTTAGACATTTCACGTATACATATTGTAAGCCCTCAAGGTGAGCTAGTAGCCAGATTCCACCCCTAAGGACATCCAAATACCAGGTTCCACCCATAAAACACTCTATCCCCCCTAACAGCCAGATGCAGTCTCCACCCTACAGAGTACAAAATCCCAAGTTCTGGACTTGAAATCCCACCAATACCCACCCTGGAAAGCTACACACATACACACACACACACACACACACACACACACACACACACACGAAATCCTATATAAACCTTGCCTTCTGCTCAGTTCTCTGCTGTTTCTTGCCTGAAGAGAGTTAGACGCCCTCTTGGGTCCTTCCCTGTCAATAAATCTCTTGTGTGAACATTGTTATGTGGCTTTCAACTACCAAGATATCTATCCTTCCAAAGCTGTAACACATTTTACAGAGTGACCATTGTCACCATCCATGTCCCTATCACCTCTTTCTCCTCTCCTTAACTCCACAAGTCTTTCTCTGCCATTCATGTCTACTCATTTTGGTTTTGACCCCCTGAGATTAAACAAGGCCATATGTGTTACCATAAGTTTGGCATTAGTCACTGAAATCTAGTAGGCTTGGCTGTGGGTACACATCTAGCAAAAGTGATTTCTTCAGCCTTTTCCAGAGTCTTGTTTAGAGGTAGAGAGTGAGTCCCCTCTTCCTTGAATGATTAGTGGTTGGTCTTGTGTAGGTTAATATAGGCAGTTAAAGAGTTTAGGAGTGCAAAGGTTGGATATAAATAATGCCATTTTGTAGCTCTTCACCCTGTCTTCTAGTTCTTATGTAATTTCATATTACCTGGTTATATCTAGGCAGAAAATTGCAAGCAATGGTTTCAGCCATATGCCCCTTACCAGGATAACGACTTAATGATTTAAAGGCCCTCTTTACTCCCTATCCTGTTCTTCCTTCCTTTTGTGTTTCCTGATGGGGTAAATGGTGCAAACACAGGTCCATCCTTTGTTTGGCACAGTTCATAGCTCTTAAATCCAGAGATCTCACCCACAGAGATGGTTTTTCAGTCTTCAGAGATGTTCTTGAATCTTAAACATCTTTGCATGCCACCACAGACTGACTTGGGAGAGAATCTCCTATCAGTGTATTTTGCAGTCTGGTTTCTTTATGACACACCTGTGATGTCAACCCCTGGACATGATACTGCTTTTGGACTCTTCCTTTCTAGCCTATGGTGTTTTCCTGAGTGCTTTGACTACTAGGATCACTGATTATGGCTCTCAAAAGTGACCTGTGTCACACATAAAATGCTAATTTTACAGTGGCCTTTACAAAGGCAAACTATGCTTAGGAAGAACAAAACTTTGGTTTGTGTGAGTCAGATTTAGCTGATCTGAAGTTCAGGTCTAACCGGCTAATTAATTAATTAATTGTCATATGCCCCCTCTCTCAGCTTCTTCATATCCTTTTTAGGATAGTTCATTCAGTCCCATTAATTAAATGTGGCATTTAAACCATATTTAATTATGATTTATGACATTATTAGACGTCATTTTTCCATTGAGAGTCTAATTTTGCACTATTATTTCAACATTTTAATTATTGTACTATCTAAAGCTTAGTAAAGTAAGCAGAGTGAGATCCATTCTAATCTGCCTTTTTCCTTAAATCAATACTATAAGAAAATTACTTTCATTAAAATCCAAATGGGATTTTAGTTGGAGTTCACTTTAGAAACAAGATTGAAAATAGTTCTTTTGTAGCACTGAGATATTTTTGGCAGAAGGTTATGATATTCAGTTTCCATTTATTCAAAAATATGCTGTTATAAATAAGTAAAATTATGCATTTTTCATACAAGTTGCATATATTTCTTGTTTATATCTAACCATTTTAGATTTTTGTACTTCCATGAGTGAAATTCACTTTCCATTGATTCTGTTATAATCATGACTGAACAAAAAGCTGAGAGTTTTTAAATGTTATTTCATGGAAATTGCAAGTAATACATACCTAATGTGCTTCATAAACTTTAATTCATTCCTTGTAGTTTCAAAAGATAATCAAATCTATAAGTACTAATAAATTTTATTTGTCTTATCTGTTAGTTTGAGGAAGTTATTTACTTTATTGACTACTCAGATATTTAGAGATGATTTAAATACCAACATATTATTTTTATTGTTGTTTTTGTTGCTACAGATTGATAATCCAGAAAAGTTTGATTCTTTTTAAGGAAAAAGTTCATCACATTTATTTATTTGGTTAGTTAGTTAGCTGTGGTACACATGTCATAAGACAACTGTCAAGAGAGAATCTCTCCTTCAACCATGTGGGTACAAGATAGAAAAATCAGATCATCAGATTTGGCTACAAAAGCCTTTACCCACTGAGTCATCTCTTTGTCTCCCACTACCCCCCAACGCCCAATCATGTATCACGTTGAGAGTGGAAGAAATAGTCTTCTGCAGAGAGACAATCCCCTGATTGCTTACCTAATACCAAGTCTTCAGCCCTGAAACCATATAGATACAAGTAACATTATATGAATTGAGCAAGTTTTACTTTTATATTCAGGAATACACACACACACACATGCACACACACACATGAAACTACAAAGAAAAAAAGGCCACACATTTAAGAGAGAGCAAAGGAGTGTACATGGGCACCATTGTACATGGGCACCGTTGGAAGAGGAAAGCTGAAATAATGATTCACTTATATTTTAATTTCAAAATAAAAAATAAATATACAGTAATATTTATATGTTTCTTAGAAAACCAAGAAATGATGGTATAATTCTTTCTCTGGAGACTGGCATCTCCAGCCAAGTCCTTCTACTAAGTAGCTTTATGACCTTAGAGTTTCTACCAAACCATAATATCTTTTAAATTTGGATATTTAGTTAATTATTAGTGAATCTAAGGTTTTCTTGAGCCATAAATCCTTTGAAAAAAATGACTGAGAAGTGGAGATCATCAGTCATGACAAGTTTATATACCCACATATAAATAATGTTTTGCATGAAGTTAGAAATTGCCAGTCTATTTTATTACGTTCTTTAATGTGTTTCTAATAGACAAATAAAATTAGAATGTTGTAGAAGTAGTTGACTTCTCAAATTGAATTTAATGTAAAGATCTGACCTTTAAGAAAATTGTCTTGCACCTGAGTCTTAACTTCTTAGCTGTGTGGAACAATTGACACCTAGAGGTTGACGTGTATTTTGTTGACAGTAAATCTGCTCTCAGGGAGTCTGTCCTGTAGAGTTTTAGTCATACCAGCAAGCTTTCAGGATAGTCGGGAGCAATAAATGCCTCCTAATAGCTTCTGCTTCTGGCATTTGGACAGTGTTCCAACTTGCCCAGTGGTTGAGATCCTGCACAAGGTAGCCCTTCCCTCCAAGGGCTCCTTTTAGCTGTGTACTCAATAACTTTATGAAACTGGGTTGTCTCCATTTAAGTCACTCTTTCACATGGACCAAGCTTGAATCATAGATCCATGGCTGTTGATGTCAGAGGGATCTTAGATATGAAATATTCTAAAGCCTTGATTTTTTTCCTTTCTATAATAAAATTTCATTATTTTAAAAAAGTGCCTTGAAATAAAAGTTCTAATCCTGTTTCAATAATTTGTTTCCATTTATATAACTAGGTGGCCACTATGTCACTGGCAAGGTGGCTCATTGGGCAAATGTACTTGCTGCCAAGCCTACTAGCCTGAATTCAGGCCTCTCTTCTTCCCTCTTCCTGCTCACTCTTCTAAATTCCGTGTAAATTTAGATGCTATGTCTAAAAAAAAAAATTATACTATGAAACCAGTGTGGGCTATTTGTCACATAATGCTATGTAAATAATCACAAATGTAAAAAGCTGTTATGGTAATTATAGTATTCATTATTATTTGTATATAATTGAGATATGCCAACCTTGCTTATCACCAAGTAGTGTTATTGTCAACACCTCCCTGTATACAAGAAAACAGTCACACATTGATTAGATAACTTCTTTCTGATCAGAAAAGCTGAAGCTCCTAGGGCTAGGCATTCTGCATTGCCTTTTCTTTTAGCCTTTTACTTCCTCTCTCAGATTTGTCCTTAGTTCCTATTACATGAATATAAACACTATGTATTTATTGTTAACTGATGGAATTCTATTGTACAATAACTCTTCTTGGTTGATTTATTCTCCTTCCACTGAGATAATATCAGGTTTTTGCATTATTATTACACAGATAATGATCAATGGGCAATAAGTACAAGTTTCCTTACAT